>NC_026146.1:17329124-17477796 GCF_000512975.1 Sesamum indicum | reverse complement strand
CAACGCCATTATGCAGAAGTCGCAGTACGACACATCAAGACAGAATTTGGAAGCTATACAAGTCTAAAATGTGGGTGTACTCTAGCATCTCATTCTTCCATTCTTATTTGATCAGCAAGCCATATTTAAGGTCCTATCTCTGGTAAACCCCAGAAACTTCTCTCCAGAAATACATTGGCTTATTGCCCCTTACTATCAGATTTCTTTTATCTAATCAGCCACATTAGAGCAGCAACCTAGCCCACAAGACATGAATGTCCTACCAACCGCATGTGGCTTAAGCCAAACCCAGTGTGACCTCATTTTCCCTTTCCCCCACTACCCAAAATGAGAACAAAATCCTGTGTTATTTTGACAAGTTCCTTTCTCTCCAAGTGGCAGTTTAGAAACTGCGGTACAGTTGACATAGCCAGCATTACTAGTTATTTTCTTCAATCTCTCACCACATACTACAATGACATTATTCAATGGGCCAAGGACATTATAACTAAAGATTGTGCACTGTGCAAAGCATTATCCTTAGTTATGTGGCTCATCTGTAAATTATGATGAACACATTATTTCTTTGCAGAGAGAGTTAAGAAGGCGAAAAAAATATTTTTCCAGACATCCAGGAGTAGCAATTGCAAACATATCATCTACTACACACCCTTCGCAATAACTTTGCCCATTTATGACTGTCGAATAACATAAAGAGTGAGAAATAAACACTCAGGCAGAAAGACAGAGATACAGAAAATGCTTCTGGTAACACTGAGAAATTCAAACAAATAAGAGAAATTTCCAGCAGACCTCGTCCAATTTCTTCTCCCTATCATTGAGAGCAGATTTTGCCTGAATGTATCTATCATTCCAATTTTCGTATACATCAGGACTCAGATTTCTATAAGCCAGGCAAAGAGTACGCAGTCCAGAAGCTCCAAATTGCTCCAAGTGCTCCCTAGTTGCACTTTTCAACTCATTGCCATGATCCGCCAACCTTTCATATATTACTGTATCCGCACCCTATAAAACCCAACAAATAAAAACGTCAAATATTTTGTCCTTGAACGTAACTGTCAACCAACATACAGATGCAGCCTCATAAAATAACCTTGCAGTAGAGCACAAGTCTACCATCTGGATAGCGACATACAACAGATTGGCGCTTCCTCGTGCTATACCATGTCAAAACAGTTTCTCAGTCCAAAATTTTATTTGATCAGGTAGTTCAACAAAATATGCATAATCAGATTGAGAAGTAAAAGCACCTGTTAAACTCAAGGACATTCAAAATTTCATATTGAACATCCTGAACCTTTCCCATCTTATCAACATGTGACTCACGAACAGAAATTGTTGTGGGTGAACGTCTACAGTTAAGATATTAGAAATCTCACTTCAAGAAATAAAATCTTCAAAGCAATAAAACAAATTAAAAGATTACATACTTGTAGAAAA
This sequence comes from Sesamum indicum, assembly GCF_000512975.1. NCBI lineage: Eukaryota > Viridiplantae > Streptophyta > Magnoliopsida > Lamiales > Pedaliaceae > Sesamum > Sesamum indicum. The sequence continues at coordinate 17,476,356 of NC_026146.1, read as the reverse complement.
AGAAGCCAAAATTTTTTGCTGCAGTAACTAAAGCAGCCTCATCAGGGGATGCAGCTTGATAACGAATCTTTTCAGGGGTCTCCTCGCCTTCAGGAAGCACAGTATGACATATTGCAAGGCACCTAAAGAATTCCTACAAACAAGGGATCTTTTATGTATTCTCATCTACCAGGTGAACCAACAATGGCAATCGAAAATCAACAGATGGAAACATCATGAAGCCGACAAATCTTATCCAAACAAAAGTTACACTAAGTATACTTAGTCAATGACAAAGATAAATGAACAAATATTAAGAGAAACAAACTAATCAACAAAGTAAAATTTTCCAAATAAATTAACACAGAACTCAAGTGCATACAGTCTTGCAATCCTAATGCTTACGGTGAAAGAAGACAAAAAATAGGCATATCATAGTGAGAAACATTGCTCAACATTCACATCTCATCATTATTCCCAGGAAATGCTTCCCAGATAGCCAAAACGAATCAACTAGCCATCTAAAATGAGCATAGGTCAACATCATAAAAGAAAAGGATTTGTAATATGACTACAAACACTCAAGGGACTGAGCATACAAAGGCTAAAAGAAATTATGATCACTCAATTGCAGTATCCAATCATGTAAGAAAAGTGAAAACATGTGACATATAACCATCGTATGGTAGCCTTATCCAGTCAACAATGACAAGGAGGACACAAGTTGAATATGTACAGATGCTACACAAGAATATCAACAAATTTAAGCATTTCTTATGGTGCATTTTGTCAACTTATTCTTCTCAATTAGTGACTTACTTTGCAAGAGTCAGAATTAGGTTCATTCCTCCAAGCACCCCTCATAAGACGTGCATCATCGAAGTTGAAACCCTTTTCACGCACTACGTTGGACTGCTTCTGAACCTGAACATTCAAGGCGTAAAATGAACACACCATACATCCCAAACTACTTTGTGAAACTTCAACAGAAATAAACTTACCTCAACTTTTACTCCAGTCCTTTGAGCTGTTCCCATCTCTATTTCACTGACACCAGTACCATATATCTCTCCTCCAATCGAACATTTGAAAAATTCCATCAAGTTTCTTGTCAAAGTGCCAGTTTTGTCAGAGAAAATATACTCCACCTACCAAGAGACAAGCTAAAATGAAGCAATCTTTCAAAAAAGATTATCAACAAGCAGCATAGTAAATTACATCAAAGAAGAAAAATTCATCAAAGTATTTTTCCACAATACAGTTGCCACATCTGGAAATTAAATCAAGCCAACACAGAAATCCCTTCAGCCGCCAGATTCCAAATTCACAAAGAAAAGGTCAACAATGCAAATCTCTACCTGTCCAAGTTCCTCATTTAAGTTAGATGTTCGTGCCAATGCAGGGGTATTGCTCTCAGCATGGTACATGCGCAAGTCATTGTTGATGAATTGAGTGGATTGAATAAATTTGATCATCTGAAAAAACAGAGGAAATTGTTGATCCATAACGCATATAGCTACAAAAAAAAAAAAAAAAAAAAGGTGTGTGAAATCTACCTCGACAGAAACATAGAGGGAGATGGGAATGATTGGTGAATAGAGAGTTATAAGTGTAAAAAATGTCAAGATCCCAACCTGCAGAACATAAAGAGAGCAAAATGGAACTCAGAAATGAGAAAAGAAACATCATATTCACAAACTAAATAAGGTGATATCTGTCTTCACCACAACTCTGTTGTCAGGATCAAACTGTTTCTCTGATTTGTCAAACCGCAAATAATAGTACTTCCGGTTTATGAATATCCCACTGCAAATATGAAGATAGAATGGCATTATTTATCTTCAGTAGATGTACTTGAACCAAGTTGCAGACTTCTGAAAAATGAAACACGATAGGCAATGGGCCAGACCTGCCAATGGCACCCAAGAGACACATGCAGAAAAGAACAGTAAAAAGGGTAAGAATAAGCTTGTCAAGTTTCTTTTCCAATGTGCTTCTTTTGGAAGGAATTTTCATAGAGTTCATCATAACCTGCAATCATACGACAGCCACCACTGAGATACAGAATATATAAATCCTAAACACACAACAATGTGATAAAGAAAATGTGAAATATAGATTCCTAGATGCCAAATATCAGTGAGAATAATCCATGAATTGTAAATTTAAAACCAACCAGCCAACATATGCCCACTATTTTAACTTTTCAAAACATGTCCTTTGGCCAAAAGGCTACCTTTTCAGAACCCTTAGATGGGGAAGTCTCCAACAACTCAACTACCACATGAGAAACACTGAAACAAATAAGCCATAACTTGAAAACAGTGGGTAAAGGGAGGTACCTTTGTCTCATGCCCAGTAAAAATGACAGCACCAACAATGTAATCAGTGTTTCTCAGACTACACCCCTGGAGAAAACATGAATCGTTAAAAAAATTAGTGCGACAAGATAAAAGAAACCACCATGAGTCATCAACTAAAGTAACAATGGAAGACCAAATTTAATGAACCAAGTGAATGCAGCAAGCAGCTTAGGCAGATGACAGAAAAGCAGAAAGGAGAGAAAATGGCACCATCCTTATCAGTTAGTCAATTTCAACAAATATTAAAACTAAAGGCAACACAAAAACATATGATACAAAAGGAATGAGATGAATACAATGTATTACCCGCAGTAGAAGTTGATTTGGACTGAGAGGCAAAGTTTGTTTACTGATGATCAAGTTGCCAGTAAAGGTGTACAGCGAATTATTTGGTTGCTCACATTGTACTTCTCCTGCATATAATAAGTGAATTTCCATCACATATAAATTAAATGTGGCACAACAAGTGAAGATATCAGGTAAATTTCAATGAAGTAAACTATATGCCAATGTGAACTTTTTATTGGCGAACCATTAAAGAGCCAGCAGGAAAATGTTACCCTGCAAAGATCTTTCTCAGAAACTAATTCCACCCACCTGGCTTATGAGTTCATGAAACAAGTTATTCTTGTTTTGATCCTCAAAAATAAACAGCACTTCGAATACATATTTAACCCAACCAGAAACATCACATATTATTTTTGCAGTAAATACTCAATTAACACGGTCGTAAGTTTCCAACTTAGCAGTGTCACATCTAGCAAGTGGCCCCAAGTTATATATCACCAACTTCAATCCATATAAGATGCAGAGAGAGCTTTTAGAACATTGTGACAGACTTCATTCCGGTGGTTTCTATCAGCTATGATTTACGCTTACTGGCACAAAAAATATAGATAGCATGGTATGCTCCCAATCCAGAGATTAATAAAGGAAAACCTTTGAATTCAGAAACTTTCTCTGGGGCCACATAATCCCAAGTCTTTTCCAATGCTTTCCGTATCTTCAAATTAGTTTCACCATCCAGATTTGCGGTCTACAAAACAAACAAAGACAAGATCTAAATGATACAGAAATGTGAAAAACATAACAAAAAAAAGGATAAGCACCCTAAAGGACTAGATCTTATGCCATACATAAGACAGGAGTAACGTTAAGAATATAAATAGGAAAAAAGAAGAGAAAGCACTGGACTTTCAGGTACGAGGTTATGTGATTTCTTCAAGTGGACAAGCATAGATATCTCATACTAAAGCAAAGAATACAAACCTCAATGTAGCAGACACCATCAGGGTTTGTGCTGGCAAGGAATAGTAAATCAGCTGGAAAGAATCCATCCTGCTTTACCTGCAGATAAAGGGCCTCCTAAATGTCAGGCAAACATTGGAAAAATAGTTGCCAGATATGGCATTAAATGATAAGTACTTCATAGATTAGTGTCATGGATTTTTTTAATATGTTGAGGTTTCTTCCATTCCTAAATGAAATAGCTTTTGTTTGGCAAGCTGCTGTAAGTTTTCGATGAGATCCTTAATAATAATATCTTAGAAAATGCATGATTCGATGAGATCCTTAATAATAATATCTTAGAAAATGCATGATTTCTTCGAGAAAAAATTCTAACAATTGATAAATCAGATAAGTTTTAGAGTATAAACCCTCGATTCGCACCCTGAAATTCTTGCATAGGCGCCATAAATCAGGCTTACCCCCACTTCCTCCCTTTTGACCCTTTTCCAGTGAAAGACCCTAACCCTATTAGGGTCTCCCACAATATCTAATTTGGATATAAACGAAATTTTTTTTTAATGATCCGACTTTGTCGCAAGAGGGGAACTGGTTAAGAAATCCAAAACGTCAAACTGCTGTCCATCTCTGAGCCATGACCAACACACTAGTTCCCCCATGGACGAATGCATTAAAATAACACAGGATAGTGATTGCCAGGCGATCAGAAAACTATATTCAATCAAGTGTAGAATGGATCAACTGCTGCTTAATTACATTAATGACTATCTACAACTCTTTCAGTGCTAAAAGTATACCAGTTTCAACAGCCATAAGTAATCATAGGTTCACAATCTCTGTAACTTAAGAAAGTTGGCATGTTTGTCACATGTGTAGGCTGCCCTAGTAGTAGCTTAGAGCAGAAATTAACCAACTATTTGCCTTTTCTAACTATAATTGCCATTCTGTAAGTTCCACGTCAGCATACACTTCAACTAATGCAGGTAGTCACAAGCCCCAAAAGTTATCCTACTAACCTGCAAAGCCACATTAAAGTAACTTCTGGATGCTAATATATTTTTAGTACCCAGGAAGGAGTTTCATACTTTGCCACCAAGAAAGCAGAAACAAAAATTGCACAGCATCATAAAATTGAAACCTAGCCTAAACAGGTGAAGGTATGGTACGTGGCCAGGAAAACAAAACAGCAGCCAACTTACTTTGACAATATCTCCAACCTGCAGCTTCTTCCAAGGGGTAAATACCCACTTCTGATCTTGCAACACTTCAACGGTTGAATTATTGATCGCCATGTCATTTTGAAACCGTTTCTTACATGCATAAAAGAAAACAATAAGAAGGGGAAAAAAATGTGAGAAAACATTCATCCTTCGACTGTTTCTCTTGCAGATCAATGGACATTAAAAGTTCTGATACTTACCCAGTCCTCCCATGCTTCCTTTATGAGAGACACAAGAAGCACCAGTGCCAGCGGAAGCACATTTGTAACTGGACTTACAGGACTGCATGAAAATAGAACTTTGAATGCATTAAACAGGGAAGTAACAAGCTCCTGTCGGAAGCATATAGTTACATTGCTCCCATGTCACTCTTAAACTTACTCTAGTCTCCTTAATCATCGTATGATGGCCAGTTTTTAACTAAGTCAACAAACAAGAAAGGTAATGCGTGCAGCCAAAAAGGAGTAGGCGAAGTTTAGTCAGCTTGCAAATATAAATAGGCACCTAGGTATTGATAGGATACACAACAGAACTTAGTATAAATTAGTATATAAGTATACGAATATCTAGCCATTTTAGTCTCAGCCATTATCCAAAGTGAACCAATGGTCTAAGTGGTAAGTTTTCAGATGATAGTAAGGTAATTTCTTGATTTTGGAACATATTTAGAACTCCTCAAATAGAAACAGAAGAGACATCAATGCAACATCACATCCAATAAACTTGAAGCAAAAACACTTCAAGTCTCAAGAGAGTCCCATTTTGGAGCCTGTTCGTGTAAGAACTGGTATCGAACCAATTTGTAAATGAAATGCTTATTTAATTCAAGAAGGATTTCCTTAATCCTAGTATTTCTTAGTTTAGTAAGATTAGGAATTTTTATTGTACAAATAGATCATAACCTCAACTGATTAAGATCAATTAATCCAACTCTCACAAATTTAACAAATCATTTATGGTGAGAATCAGACTCCATTAATTTCTTCTAGTAGGCCTTTAAGCGATTTGAAGGTTTTACAGTTACTGGGAGGTTCTAAAGCCCAATCTTCTCCACCCTTCTAATTCCTAATCCTTTAAATCATTCTCGTTTTAATTTATTTCATAACCAATCTCTTGATTTCAGTCTCAGAGGGCCAGCATCAACGCCTTAGTGGACTATCATAGCAACATACCTGACCGGGGTGCATGACAAGATTGAGATCATGAGAAAATAAAGGTTCGCCACCCGCCTGAACTGTCAGCATAAATTGAACAAAAGGAAATCAGGTAAAACCATAAAGATAAACAGGAAGGCAAAAATTGAACAAACATAACACCACGCCAGCAGTCCACACATTTCTTGCCCGGTTACCATCATACACAAGCTTAAGGGAAGTAAGGATCTTTCTTTCAAGTAGCCTACAAAGTCAAGCTAAATACTCGGACAAAAATTCAGTGCCTATGCTTCAAAAAAGTATACTACTCTATGATAAGTTTATTTGTATGTCTTTACTCTCCTCATGCATCAGTATCATTACTCATCTCTTCATCAACTACAAAAGTTCAATACTCTCTTTTATTTCTAAACAACTAAGTTACTGAATTGTAATATATATTGAAACAAGCATCTCATATTAGGCAAGTATAATGCTCCTCCTCTAGTGGGAAAGAACACTTTGACAAGTTAAACAGTATCTATGTGTAGCTAAAGAACCTTCTGCCTAGAGCTACTTTCAGAAACAACAACAGATCAAACAATATTCTTCAAAAGATCTGGAAAAACCACCAACCATGCCTGGAAGCCAAGTTCAGTCTGAGTGAATATTTCATTGTAAATAAGTGGTAAGTTCCATCTTTTGTGCAACAAAAAGATAAACAAAAAATAAAAGGGTAAAGGAGTTTAGAAGTTGAACACCGTTGCAAAGCACAAATTAACAACTTGAAATTCGGTCACCATCATTGAAGTTCAATAACAAATGCCTCATCTTGCAAATAGAGCAACAAAAACTTACCTGCTCAAATAGCCCCTTAGGTAAAAATGTAATGACATCATACTTCGTTGTTGATACAGAATTACCCTGAAAAATCAACCGAACTAATCAGACAACCAGCTAGAAAAGTTATGTGATACAGAATTACAAAACAATTTATGATGCTCAAATCTCTAAATTCAATGATGAATTTCAAAATTCATTAAAGTCATCATAACATTGAAATGAGAAAATCCTCCAGGTAGCATAATAACCAATAAATATGATTGCTCAGAATCATAAAGAAAAGAATGAACTTTCCTAGAAAAGTTATTCCACCTAGGGAGTGCATAAAGCCAGTCTCTAGACTGATCAAGCAGGCTTCCCAGTGAAGGACATAACTATTCCCATAGGTCTATTACAAAAGAGTACAGCTGGTTCTCATCTTTAGACTGCTTGTATTCACTCAATATACATACAAGCAACAAAACTACTTCCTCTTAACGGATGTCCATAAGATTATCCTACAATCAGTTAGTTCTTCTAGTAATTCTGCAAAGTTGGATCTTCTCCTTCTCTTGGGTGCTCTTTCATTCCATTTTGTAATTTGTCTACCAATTTGTTGCTTCTATTTTTCAGAATTCATATGTGTAACCCATTGGAAGAGCAAGATAAGGAAATGATAGGAGTAACAATCAGTGAGGAACATATAGAAGGGACTGCCTGCGGAATAATTAAACGAGCACACTCAATTACAGACCAAGATATTTTTTGAACCTTTGAGTTAAATATGAGTAAGACTGGAGTTAATTGATTCACTATTCAACCTATCATTGTAGAAGTTTTGAGTTCTAATCCTAAATTATCAGAAAGAATCACAATTCATTAATGCTTAAGCTGGGCAGCATTCCACTTGCTTGCCTGCTTATTTTTGCACCTTGCTTTAGTATCTACATAGTTAGAATTCCAAATCAGCATAACAATCAATCATTTAAGTGCAGAAAGTTCCTTAACAGAAAGACATTTTCTGAAGGTCTCGAATAGCAATAGAAACTAAGTCACATTGAGGAACCCATGTCAAACCAGTCATCAAATAACCTTACTGCTACCATACAACCTCGGAAGTCATGAACCTAGGCAATCATTGAGATAAAATTACATTAACCAGAAGTTCAATTTCTTACAATAAAGGTTCCCCATCCATCTGTAGTCCAATAAAAATTAATGGTTTTCCAATTGCACATATGAACCTCGGCATATAATAGTTGATCAATCAAGAAAGAAACTAGAACTTATATTGGCTTCAACCCAAAACAGAATCATGGTTGGTAAATAAATAAATTCCTCACGATTCAAGTAAGGCACCCCTCCTCCTCTGGCAAACATTTGTAGAGTTCATATCTTTTATTATGTTGAACAAGAATCTGAAGAAACATCAGCTCTTAAACCCATATAATTTTTATCCCATAATAAATATATTAAAGGATACTTAGATCACTCCTCATTGTCCAAAAGATAAATTACAACCTACAGTAAACCTCAAAAGCAAATATCGCAGACCCGCCAAAGAAATCTCCGAATTCCATTATACAATGTCATAAACCCAGGTCAACATTCCTTCATGAATTGGAGTTTGAAATAAACAATCAACATAGCAGTGCAAGAAAAACAACAACAAAATCTAAGTATCCCCGGAGACCTTGAATCTTGCGAGGGCGTTGGCTTCACGATCATTACAAAACACCGTCCTATGACCTGGCGCCTGCGGCTGGACCTTTCCGAGACGAATAGATCGAGACGAAGAGATGTGCTCTCCCGCCCGGTCGCCGCCGCCTCTAGATCCCCTCCATCCGGCCATTCTATTACCAAAATCTCTCCGATCACACCGGACCGAGATGCAGGAAAACCCTAGATATTTTCAGAAATTGCAGAGACTGCACGCTTCCGATGAAAGAAAAACCAAAAAAAGAGTGGAATAGAAAAATAAATATGCGGGGGCGGGGGGGGTGGGGGGGGGGGGGGGTGGGGAGGGGGGGGGGGGGGGGGGGATCGGGGGAGGTTCAATTCCCTTTGGGGCCCGAGATTTTATACGTTGATGAAATTTAGATCGCCCAACGCGGGGTCAGCGCGTCATAGACTTGCAGGCGTCTTGGCTTGAAACAAAACTTTATTAGTATTTGCTCGCATAGAATGAACGTGCGCGTGGAAGAAGGAGAGTGGGCGGGTGACGGATCGCCGAGCAGCAGACGGCGTCGTTCGGCAAGGTTATATTACTATTGTATTATATGACAGTTGAAAATTTGGAAATTTCAGAGCAGGTGGCTGATGTTTGACGTGGCAGTTTTCAGACACCAGTTATGACTAAAAATACAGTTATTTTTAGTTATCACCATCAACTGTACAGCACCATTTTTAGGAGTAATAAGCAGTTTTTCGTTATAAATAATTTGCTATTTCTGACTTTTTATGCTATATTGTACTTACAAAGTAGATAAGAAAATATTATGGGCGGATTAAAATTTTAAATTATATAATAAAGTACAGACTAATAGTTGGCATTAATTTTGATATCCACGCATATCAATAGTGACGTATTAATTTTTAAAAATGCTTGAGTTATGTGGGATTTTCTGAAAATACAAAATGGATGTCTGATTTATTGGTGAGTGATTAACATAGGCAAAAATGGGAAATTTTAATGAATGAGTGATTAGGGATAATGATAGGCAGATGATGGAGTGAGGTTTCCATGGTGGATTCTCTCATTGAACTAATAATAGAGGAAATATTAGCAAGCACATATATATAGCTGGAGAGAGGATTGGCTTCTGCTGTTGTTGTCTAATATTTGGTATGTAAATTTCCTACCGCAAGTTTTCATTCTGCAGTTGTTGGTAAAACCAAGAATTTTGTCCCCTCCAACGTACACTCTTCTTCTCCACCATCATCAAATCCTGTCCAAATTCTTTCCTTCTCTCGGCCAAAATAATGGAAGAAAACGGGTCCCCCCGGCGTCTGAGGGGGCACGAGGGATACAACAGGTTGAACACCCTTGAAATGGAGACCCAGGGCAATGCCACCACGACAGGAGAATCTGTTGCTCAATACTTCTTTGATATCCAACAACAAATGGAGTCTGCCTGTCAGGCCATCGACTGGGACCGTGTTTTTATGACAGCTTTCGTCACGATATCCCTTTTCCTGATCCTGTCGGCACTTTTCTTCCCCTTCTTTAAATCCCAGATGGTGGCGGAAAGAAAATCCCAACACGAGTTTGTCCTGGACTCATTGACGATATCAGAGTTCCAGGCTTCACCAGCTCAAGTAACAGGGAAATGTGATGCGGTGCTCAATATCAGCAACCTTGGTGACAGAAGCCTGTACCATGAAAACGCTGTCCTGACTATTTTCTTGGACCATGAGTTGTTGTGGGTGATAAGGACAGGGGACTTCTTTCTTGAGGTTGGTAATAAGATCATGTTTAACGTGAGCACAAATACTACAACGGTGTCTGTTCCTGCTTCGTTTGTCCCAACTGCCCTGTTAGAGAGTCAGAAAATACATAAGCCCCTTCATTTCAAATTGAAGTATGATGGGATGCTTCGAGAGGGAATGGATGCATGGCACGTAGAGAGATCCCATGTTTATGTTGTCTGTGGTTGGATCAAGATGCAGTTCGTTAGCGATTCCACCCTTATGGGAGGGCCGGCAAGTTGTTCTTTAGAAAATTTTTGAGGGCCTATTATGCTTCTTGTATAATATGACATTTTCTCATTGTTAGGACATTACTGAAACTGCCTTTGTATAACATTACAAGTTGTTATCATCTGAGTTTCAGAGTTAGAGATGATGAAAGTTTTGCCTTTTCTTCAAGGAAGAGCTTCCTAGTTTAGACAGAAGCTAAAGGTAATTAAGGTTGTACAGATGTGTAACAACAAAGCTTAAACTTTTATTCAATGAACCATCAACTTTGTTACTACACCCCAATTTCAAACAGCAATGATAAAAGATGATACAATTAGAATTTAGAACACAACTTCACAAGATCATCGATTCTATTAATCTATCTTGGGTAGCAGATACTTCCGCACCGGAAATGGGGTTGTTCTGATATATGCTTCAATATGGTCTTTGTAAACAGCTCCACACCTAATAATGGAAACGGAATAGTAGTCTGATTCAAGAAATAAGTATGCTGGTGCAGTCACTGGAGGAAGAATTGTAGCTTTTTACTGCTCTTATTGCCAACTGATGAGAATCTGTCTCAAGATGTCCGTTCAAAGCCGCCACCAATCTGCATATGTAGCCATTCTGGTGAGGAGCCCCTATCGTATTCACGTGTACTCTGGGAACCAAATGCCATGCCAGGAGTTTCAAAAGTCTGTTGAGTAAACTGCCGAAACGGAGGGGGGAAAGGCATAAGTTAGAAAATGAACAGCATGCACACAATTGAGAGTCATTTTTCAAGCACCTACTTCTTTTGAAGGATATCCGTCAATGCCCCCTCTTGCATTTACTGTTTCAAGCTTCATTGAGAGAAACTGCGATACAGGTAAACTGTGGTAAGTGCAGAATTCAAGTTTATCAATCATGACAAGTAGAGAAATATAGCATCAAAACACATGTATATGCAACAGTATAGAGGGGTAGGGGGGAGGCCGGAGCGGGAGACAGACAGATCTACCTCGACCTGACGTTGTAATGACTGTATATAATTAATAATCTCATCAAGCACTAGAGCTTTCCCAATAACCTGAAACAAAGAAGAAAAAAAAGTTGAAGTTACACGGACCAAACTTTAGGAGTATCTACACAAAAAGGACAGAGAAAAAAAAAATTTACACAAAACAGACACGAACACAATAAGGCATGCCTCCAGAAAATTTCACAACATCTATAATGAGAAATTGTAGACAATTCTTAAGAAATAGGATACGAGCTCAACAAGAAGGGTAACATGAGCTGAAGCTAACACCAAATAAATGAATAGAATTCTGATTTCAGATCAACTCATAACGGGTTACTGTGAATGAGAATGCTTCTTCACTCGGATCATCGGTCTGATTTTTCAGTCAGGGGAGAGGTAGGTGATGGATTCGGACAGATATCGCCTACTTTATCAATAATGCCTCACATCATATGGAGAAACAGAGCATCAGTTAACAAAATGAACTGAAAAGGTTCTAAATAATACCGCGATAAACTCAGACAAAATTAGAGTTGCATATGGAACAATGATAAACAGGGAGACATGCTTTCAGAGATCTCAAAAAATCTCCATGGCAGATCCCCATGGTGCTGGACTCAGAGATCCTGCCTCTGGACCTGGGGATCCTGTCATCTCTTCCCCCATAATCCCAATCATATTTTCCAAAAGAGTGAGAAGCTTAGTACTGACCTCAACAGAACTCACAAGTATATTCACTTCTGTTGTCAATTTTGACAAACATCCCACTTTAATCACAACAATTATCATTCTAAAAAAAATGCACAAATCACTAGAGGGGTCAATAAAAGTCCAAATGATGTTGATACTCACTTTATTACAGCCAGGTACTAAATCTTGGAGAATTTTCATCCTCTCGCTTATCTTTTCTCTCCTAGCCTGCACCAAGAGGATGGAATGAGGAAACGATCAATAAAGTGGACTTTCATATCTCCTAGTCCAGCTCATACAGTTATTTGTTTACTTTAATTTTCAAACTAATGATATATACCACAAAACATGAGAAAGATTGAATCTGTTTGCATAAACAAAAGAGAATAGGAGTCCTGTGATTACTCTTTCTGCTAAACTATGACTATCAGTAGCTTGACCCCTTCTGGCACGAACATGGATGTAGTCTTGCTTCGGCGGTTCAGTTGGTTTTGCTGGTTGCTCTGCTGCCTTGCCTGAATCCCCTTCCTCTTTTACTTTATTTTCATCATTCTCATTCGATCCAACTGCTTTGAGCCTTTTACCATCAACTTCACTCTGCTCAAACACAAAATAATTACCATACTGTACCATTAAAGAAAAGACACTGGTGAAAATAAGACTATATAAACAACTCAATTTCTTCAATCTCATGTCTCTTTCACTCCATTAGCCAGTTCAGTACAAGCCCGCGAATAGACGTGCATGAATTTATAAAAATTTCCAGCCAACTTTATTATAATCATGAAGCACAATAAATATCAGCTACGCAAAAAAGCCAAATAATACAAGTAAATACATGGTATGAAGAGGACTGTACACATGTTAAATAAACCAATCATCTAGTTGACGAATTCAATTTATTGTATTGGTTTGAAATGCTACACCATAACAGTATTGTTGTTGTTGCAGTCATTGCTGTTGCTAGTGGAAGCTCCGCCTCCGCCCTTAGCGCAGTGCTCATCTTCATCTCGTCGCTTCCTGGAATTATGATTGGGAGGGCTGTGGTTCGATCTCTGGTCCATCACCATCGGATCCAAGCCCAAGTTGTACGACGTCGCATTGCCATTCATCTGGAAACCCGGCCAGATCTCCGCAAAGTTATAAACTCCTCCTCCGTCATTCATCATCGCCGTCCCTTGAGGATCCATTTCCTGACCCGGAATTAATTGCTTGACCCGACCCAATTACCGCAGATAAGACGATCATGTGTTAGATACAGGACAGAGTATATATAGGCGGAAGAGGGATGGGAGTGGGGGGCCGAGGAGTGGGGTTTCTTTCCTTCAAGAGTGGAGGTGGTTGGGTGCGTACTGTACCCACTGGCGTACAATGGCTGCTACCACCAGTACTGCTGCGTGTGTATGTGAGAGAGAGAGAGGGAGAGACCTCGGAAGTTGAAAAGAAGTGAGTTTGAGTGAGCTTCTCCCGGAGCGTCCACCGTTTCGTGTCTTAAGCCTCCATATTATTTAGGGATAATTACATTTTTCTCCCTTAAAATTTAGTATAATTATATATAGATTCTTTATAATTTGAAAAATTATATTTAAACCCCTAAAATTTATTTTTATTTGACAAATAAGTTCTCTCATTAGCCAAAATTCATTGAATTTGCTGATATTAACAAAAAAATTGAATAAAAATTGATATTTACTCTCCATTGACTTATTAATGACTTATTACAGGTCAAATAATTTTTTTTTAACTAAACTACCCCTATAATGATAAATATATCTTCTCACCCAATTTAACGCATAAATATGTATGAGAATAATTTAATCATAAAAAAAATTATTTGACCTACTATAAATTAGTAATAAATTAATTTGGGGCAAATATAGATTTTTTTTTATTTTTTTTTTGTTAATATTATAAAATTTGGTGAATTTTCACTAATATAGGGATTTATTTGTTAGACATAATCAAATCTCAAAAATGTTAGATGTAATTTTCTAAACTACAAAAAAATAATGTGTAATCGCACTAATCCTTAGAAAACGAGAGTATAATTATCCTTATTGTTTAAGTCAACTAAAAAGACCTAACTTAGACAAAAATTTAAAGTAAGAACGTAAATAAATTAGGAATTGTGATTTTTATATTCGTAGAAATGACATTGAACTTGGATCAAAAGCTGGTTCAACTCTTGAGAAATTGGACACAGAAGCCGTCCCACCTCAACGAATTGATAATTTAAGAATATATAACAAAAATTGTAGGTAATACTGTACATAGGTATAACGGGAAAAAGGTGTGGTGATTAATGATTGTTGAGAACATAATTATGGGTCTATTTGCGGAAAAGTTAGTGATAATGATAGTTTAGTGTTTGGAAATTAGCATTTTCAGATTGCTGGATTCACAATGACTGCGCCATCATTTATTGGCCACCTTTTCAGATTGCTGCCTTTCCTCCTGTACCTAACTTCTCTTTTTCAAAATTTTAATTATTATTTCCTCAATATAAATGTCTATATATATAAATTATTTATATCTTTTAAAATTATATATACACTCATTAAAAATATCAATATTATTTGCATTGATCATCCTTGGTTTTCGAATAATTACACATACATTCATCAAAAAGCGTCGATATAATTACACAAATTACCCATGTGTTTTGATTGATATGAGTGATTTATGAAATTATGCAAAAAATATAAATAATTTGATAAATAAATTACAGATCAAGAAGTGTAAATATAATTAACCCTAAAAATTAAAAATAAGTTCCATAGTGAAAACATCTTACCCGAGTTATCATTTAATTATACCTAACTATTTCTAAAAGGTGTTAGTAGTTAAATAGTGATTACGATTTCAGAATAATTTTAGCAGTCGAAAAGACAGCTTTCGTGATACTTTTAAATAATTGAAAAAAAATACTTACATGAATTTCAACCATCACCAATTTAGAATGTTCAAACTAGTGATATTGATCTATATCAAATTTATCACACATAGTTTTCTATTACAACATAAAATATATACGGAATATGAGCTAAGTCGTTATGAAAAAATCCAAAAAAGTATCAAATAATTAACTAGCAACTAAGAGGCTGTTTGGCTAAATTTATTTGAAACATTTTATAAGAATAAAATTTTAAAATATTTGGATAAATAAGATGTTATAACTTATAACATAATAAGCTTTTCATACTAAACTAGTAACCGAAAAATCCATTAAACTACTGGACTTTTATATTATATAAATAGATATTTTTCTGTTTTAAGGGATAAACGCCAATTATATGAAGGATAAAAATAAAATACTAACAAAATCATGAGTGTATTTTTGTTTATTGAATATTAAAATAAAAAAAATTGTTTATTAAAAAGTTGTGTTTTGGCAAACAATTTTTAAGAATTTATAAACTTTGAAGCATCTTATAAGATGTTTTGAAGAACTTAGAAGCTAAGCCAAACACTCTCTAAATCTAAAATTAAGAGACAAATAATTAGTGGTAAAGTAACAGATTAATTTGATAAGCTCTTAGTTGCCTAACTTTAGCTTATATAAACCCAAGAATAGCTTTGTCAAAGCTAGACATCCATTCATCACTCTAAAGCGCTGTGCCTACTTCCCTCCCAATTTTTTTGTCCAAATCATGCCTTGCAAATTCCTCATTTTTGAGGTAGATTTCAGTATTCCCATAAAATTATAAGATAAATTAAATATCTGAACTTAAAATTTTACAAAAGATTGAGAAAAACGAAGATTGGAACACCAACATGCATAATTTAACTCTTATTTCTCCGTATTTTTTTTCGACACAAACTAGGAATTATTTCTGATATGGCAAACGACTTGTATCGATGCATCGATGCACGATGTATTGTTTGTTCTAATTTTGTATGAATTTTACGATTTTGTTCTGAAAAGGCGACTCACTAAGGAGAGAAGATCTTGGAGATTAATTATAAACTATTCGTCGGCAACTAATTTGAAACATTTGCCGAGGTCATTAATTTATAAGAATCCACAAGTGGTAGTAGAGGCGTGTTGGAGAGGAGGTGATGTGAATGGTATTTTAGCACGTTGATAAATCTGAATATGCTGAGGGGATGGTGTGAAAAATACGCATAAGAAGAGCATGAAAGTCGTGTGCTCAATGAAAAACATGGCATGTGAGGAATTCCTTGAAATGGTAATGCAATTGCAGTCCTTGAAAAACAAGTCTGATTGCTCCTATTTAATCTTCATTGCCCTTCCAACCTACCATATTTTACCAACCCCACTTCAAAATAGGACAAATCTTGCATACACCCCCCTTGTTTTTTTAATTTCTCTATGTATTAATTTGATCCATTTGCAAGTCTTTTGATGTTCAAATAATTATATTATGAGTGGGCTACTTAAATGAGTGAAGAGCTGAATCAACATTTGCATAAGTGGTGTACGTACATGACCAAACAAGCCTAGAATGAGTTGCAACTTTTGCATGAGTGTGTGTGTATTCAAAATAATTACTTGTTGTTGACCAATGATGAGGAGGGTAGTTGAACTTTAGTGAGCTATTATTAGCCTTAAATACCCCATTCATTATGTATTTACTTCCTATTCATACCAGGTAACTGATTCACCACCCTTTTCTTGGTTGCTGTTTAGATGAGTACAATTAGCTGTGTGGACTAAATTTCACTTACACCGCTTTAAAACATTGTAGGCCCGTTTAAAAGATGAGATTTTGTGATATTGGGCCCAAAGGCCCATTGGGAGGAAAAAGTGATAATGGAATAGGTTGAGAGTGGATGAATGATTGACAAGTAAGGAAGACTTTTATTCGGGTCAAGTCTGATACAGAGCAAGTATGATACTGATTGATAATTTTTTTTAATTATATATTAATTATACGATAAATACATTATATTTAATATGTGATTGAATTAAATTAGATGGAATAGAGTGAAGTGAATTGAGATGACAGACATCACGTGTATTTGATTTGATGAACAGGGAAGGCATTTAGTGCATTTCCACTAGTCTACAAGTGTTGAGTTTCCCAATGCAGATCTCAATTTGTTTTATTATTTACTATCTCTTTCAGTCTTTATGAGGAAACCCATCTTTCAAACTCTATGTATACACTTTGAGTGCCCATTCATTTTTACTCTGTTATTATTAATTATTATTTACTACTTTCCATACAAACTTCAAATAATTAAAAACAAACTCACCTTCAACAATATACATTATGTTTGAGCATTTTTTAAAATAAGATTAAATACATCCAATATTTATTTTTGTGTTTTTTACATTTTATCTGTGTTTTCTTTTTTTGTTTTTCAACTTTATATATATACACTTATATATAATATAAAAGAGACATGATTTGACAATGAACAGTGATTTGTGTCTCCAAAAAATTACAACATTAGACATACAATATTTATATATAAAAGAGATACGATTTGACAATGAACAATGATTTTTGTCTCTCAAATCCCAAAATTATTTTAAAATATTTTAAATTACCTCAAAACATAAATCCAAACATACCATCTGTTTCCAACACACACTTATTTATCTCTATTTTTAAAACACCAAAATGAAACACTCAAAATATAAATCCAAACACTATGATAAGTTTTTTTTGATCGTACTTGACTCATT
This sequence comes from Sesamum indicum, assembly GCF_000512975.1. Lineage (NCBI taxonomy): Eukaryota > Viridiplantae > Streptophyta > Magnoliopsida > Lamiales > Pedaliaceae > Sesamum > Sesamum indicum. Next base: position 17,458,564 of record NC_026146.1, on the reverse strand, counting down.
CATCAACATAGGGATATTTATATATTTAATTGTATTTAAATTTTCAATGATATATTAATTTAATATGATGTTAAGGTGAAGCCGTTTTGATTTGGAATTTCAATACTATTCATATATATTTGTTTTGTGTAGGAGCTATATAGGTGAAGGAAAATGTGTTAGAATATTATTATGTCCCACTCCTCCACACAATTGATGCAGATAGATTATGGAGTGGCTTTCGTTCTTGGCTGTTTCTCTACGTCGCCTTCTGAATCCGCACACACACACACACGCACATGTTTCTTCTCATCATTCATTATTAGTTCTTTGAATTGTATTCCTTGATATATTAATTGAGATGGGGCCCTTTTTGTCAATTATTATTACAGCCACACCACTGCTATTACTTCTTTCCCTCTCTTCAATAATATCTTCTATTAATCATATTTCTCCCCTTTCTTCTCTTTTTTCTTTTCATTATTTATAAGAATTTCGCCACCTAATTCTATGTCAATTATGTTGTTCTCTTCTCATCTCAAATTTTGGTATAATTATATATAAATTTATAGTTAATTTACTTCAAGTCGACACATTATTTATTTTATTGAGATATTAATATAACAATATAATGATAAATTCTATTAAAAAATAAATAAAAATATAAAAAGAAGATGGGCCACAAAAATAATCAACAAAAGAAGCATTGGGACCAAGAACTCAAAATGATATATGTATAGTTCCAATGATTGAAGTCAAAATTATTGGCTAATATTTGAAGGGCAACTCTTTATGATGTGGCGCCAAAATTAATGCTGAATAAAAAAAGGAGGAGATTAATTTTGGATGGATGTATGTATGATAATTGCGGGCCAATGGCTATGGACTATGGGGCTCACATCCAAACACCTCACTCTACCCCATAATTAATTTTTAAATATTTAGAATTATTGAATATAAGGTTTTCTTTAATAGATATATACTTGCGTGTAATTAAAACTCTTTATTTTTAATTTAATATATTAGACAGAAGAATCATGTGGACTTGCACTTTATTTTGCTGTATATGATATTAATTGAACCCCAATGTCCAAAGTACGGCATTTGAATTTTGAAGTACAAAACAATGTAAAAAGTTTAATGATATGCTGCACAGCTACAGCTCCGACGATGAGTATAATTAACACTCCTGAATTTTACTTTCGTCTAATAAATAAGTCTATTTAGTAGTCAAATTTCATCGAATTTGCTGATATTAATAAAAAAAATTAAAAGATATATGTTTACCTCTGATTAACATATTGTCTATTTTTTGAAGATCAAATAGATATTTTTATGATCAAATTACTCTCATACGTTGTTATGCGGTATATTTTCGTCGTTATAATGATAGTTTATTCGGATTTTTTTTTACTTGCAATAAGCTAATAATATGTCAATGGAGGGTAAATATCATTTTTTTTTAATATCAATAAATTTGGTGAATTTTGATTAACAGAGAGTCTTATTTGTTAGGGTGTAATTATCCCATACATTAATATGGCTGAGAACAGTAATAAATTCTAATAACAAGAACAACCACATAAAGAGACACAAATACTCACATGTATGGTGAAACTCAAACCTATAACTTAAATTTGTTCATGAGACCTCAGTCTTAACCTTAGCCACTAGACCAATATATCATTGTTGATTTCATCACTTTCATTAACTCACAATTTTAATTTGATGATATTGTTTATGTGAATTTGTACTCACATCAATTATAAATCATTGGATCACATATAATATCATTATCATATGTTAATCCAACAATTTATAGATAATCTAATATCATTGAATTTGCATGTAAGAAAAAAAAAGAAAAATACTGTTAAATCTTTATTTATTTTGGGTGAGAAGCTGTCAGAAGCCCCTAATTACCAACCCTCATTTGAAACCTTAAAAAGTTGTCCAATGAAGTGTCTTTTTCTTTAAGTTAAAGTCTCATTGTATGCCTAATTGGTTTTGGTATGGACCGTGGTTAAATTTAAAGTCAATTACACTCCACCTCTAAAATCTGTTATAATTATTATTATTTTAAAAAATTATAAATATATTCATAAAATTAATAATTATTTAATAAATATTTTTTACAACAGACAGTCACAATGAAATATTTAATAGATAATAATTAATTATAAAAAGATATTTATAATTATATTAAACTTTTAAAAAATCTATTGTAATTTACTCTTAAATATAAGACACCATATACGAATTCAAAGCGAGTCCTGCTAACTTCCAAATAATTAGATAATTAACAACGTAAGGAAAATGGCAACCTCTCTATATAAAATTTCTAAAACTAGTTGATAGCTTAATCCATTTAATTAAGTATGTATTTATTTTAATTATTCTTAAAAAATTGTATATATATAAGAAAAATTTGGATTGGATAAACGGAGAAATTTAAATTCATGCACTGCATCATGATCATGACCTGTACTCTTAAAAACAGTGTAATGATAGCCCTGTCTATTAATTTATTGTTACCCAAAAAATAAATAAAATAAAAGCCATCGTGTCTAAACTAGAAATAATTATTGAAAATAAGAAATAAAAGAGATAATTATACTCTTTTCCCAAAAAAATTTAGCATAATTATATGTAAATTTTATGTGATTTGAAAAATTATATCTAGCATATTTAAAATTTATTTTTGTTTACTAAATAAGTGCATTATATTAACAAATATTGACAAAATAAATCAAATAATACTTCTATTTATTTTCAATTTATTTACGACAATTTATATAATTTTTTTATAATTAAATTACCTTTATATATTTTCACATGTTAGTAAATAAGAGAAGGTATATCCTCACCGTTATAAGCGTAATTTAATTACAAAGATTTATTTGACTTGAAAGAAATAAGTAACAAGTCAACTGAAAATAAATATTAATTTTTATTTAATTTTTTATTAATATTAATAAATTTAATAAATTTTAACAAATAGAGAGATATTTTAATTAGATGAAAGCAAAATCTAAAGAATACCAAATATAAAAATCACAATGAATTTATAAATAATTATAGTAAGTTTTAGGAAAAAAATATAATTATTTAAAAATAAAAAGAAGAAGAAGAAGAAGAAGCAGTCAGAGTCCCAAGTGTTAGATTTGGGTGACAGAGAGAGAGAGAGAGAGAGCTGAGCGAAACTGAAAAACTTCAAATCCAACCATTCAGATTTGCGCCGCGTGTCGTGGGCCCACCATGAAAGATGCCATCCAACTTCCGTCACTCCAAAGGAGTTGATATCTATATATATATATATATAGATATAGATAGATAGATAGATATACTTTTCCTTGTTTCAGTACTTCCATTCCGTGTAAAGAGAAGTTGAGAATTATTAAATTTGACTTTTGTTGGTCCCAGAATTGAACTTAATTTCTTGAGCCGGAGCTCTGAAATTCACATATTTTTTTGCGTATTTATTCATTTATTTATTATTATTGTATAGATTGTGAATCTCTATAGAGTGGGAGGAGATTAAGTGCAGTAATAGGGAAAAGACAGAAAGAAAGAAAGAAGAGGATTTTATTTATTGCAGAGAGAGAGAGAGAGAGAGAGAGAGAGAGCGAGAGAGAGAGGTGTGGGTTTGAATTTGATGGGGTTCTCTTCTCCTCCTTTACACGCTTTCTCTCTCTAGAATGATATGTATGATGTTCCGTTTTCTCTCTCTAGACTTGTATTGTGGTTGATATTGTGTTATTATGCGAGGAAGATATGATTACACGATCGCCTTTTTTTTGGGTGTGTGAATGTATGTGAACCTGTTTTTCTCATCTCATTCTAAATATACTACTTTTCTCTTCTTGGGGTCGGTCTCTCTCTCTCTCTCCCTCTCCCTCTCCCTCTCTTGTTGGAGGAGAATTCAAGCGAAAAGAGAGATGGGGGCATGCGTTTCCCGTCCGGATAACTGCGTGGGAGGTAAATTCAGAGGTGCAAGAAGGAAGAAGAATAGAAAGAGAAGAAAGGCTTCCTTGAAGAAGAGGGTCCCTTCTCATTTGTCTGATCGATCTTCCGATATAGTTGAAAAGTTTGCGTCTTTGCCTGTGGATCATCCCTTCAACAATCCCACTTTTCATGGTTCGCTTCTTCCCGTCATTCTGCGTGTTTTCAGTGTGTCATGTCCTTGTGATGACATTCGTGGCGCTCTCCTGCATTTTTAATTAAGAGGATACTGCTTTAATAATTGTGGTTTAATCAGGGTCTATTTGATCTAGTTTTAATGGTAATATCTGAAAGCGTTGAATGTAGGAAGTATTGGTGTGTACGTCTTTCTTAACTGGATTGCAATTGAAAATGTGGGAGGGAGCTGCTGGGCTTTTTTCGTGGTCTTGTTTGAGTAACATTATTGGATGGACATTTTTGTGAGCATTGAAGGGATTTGCGGTTACTCTCCCATTTTCATTCTGTTGGCTTTTTTTCTGTATAAAAGGTTTAGTTTTATACTTTTAGGCTGTTGGAGGATTTCTTCAGTTCTGACACAATGTCTGATTTCGACTACTAATCTAGTCTAACTCTAACATAACGGTAATGCCAGGAAGTTCTGAGGAAGCATGGTTCGATTCTGCTGCTGTTCTTGAATCTGATTGGAGCGATGAAGATTTCCAGAGTATTCCGGATGGTACATTGGAATCTTATCTTTAGTTTCCTCTGCAATTAACTCTTTGTTCTTGGTGTAAAAATATACTATAATGTCTTGTGTTCCCACAGATGTGATCTCTGTAAGCGGTTGTGATGGAACATCCGTATCAGGTTCTGTTGAACATCTTGAGAACTCATCCTCTGCGAATTCTCTCAGTGGAGCAGCTAGAAGCTCAGTTCACCCGAGCGATTATGATTTTAAAGTGAAATCTGATGAACCGATAAATGGGAAGAAGCCTGTATTTGTTGATGAAATCTCCTGCTCTGCTGGAGGTGATGACGGCTTATTGAACAATTGTGGGATTCTTCCGAATAACTGTTTGCCTTGTCTAGCTTCGACTGTTCCCATTGAGAAGAGACAATCCCTGAGCTCTAGCCCTCCAAGTATGAGGAAAAAGGCTGCGGTGAAACTGCCATTCAAATGGAAGGAAGGAAATCCTACAGCCAATTTTCGTGAGTACTGATGAAATTCTTGATGTTGATGAATGTGACATAGTTTGCTGGTCTATAGGCTCAGTTCTTAACAATTTCTCATTAACTGAGACTTTTGATATATATGTTTGTTGCAGTTTCTTCGAAGCCGCTCTTGCAAAGACCTATAGCTGGTTCTCAAGTGCCATTCTGTCCCTTAGGGAAGAGAGTTCCTGATAGTTGGTCAGACGTTCAGCCGGGGACTTTCAGAGTTAGGGGAGTGAATTATTTAAGGTATCAGATACTCGTCGTCTGAAAGCATGTGTGCTTAGATATATGTCTGTTGATTTTCCATCCTATCTCTAACAATTTTCTTCTTCTGTTTTGGTGTCGTGTTGCACATTTTGTAGGGATAAAAGGAAGGAGTTTGCTCCAAATTGTGCCGCGTATTATCCCTTTGGTCTTGATGTATTTTTATCTCAGAGAAAGATTCATCACATTGGTCGATTTGTGGAACTTCCTTTGATTAATTCTTTGGGGAAACTTCCACCCATTCTTGTTGTAAATGTTCAGGTACTGCTTAAACAACTGTGTGCTTCTTAGATCCTTTTACGGCAATACATTTGTATGCTTGCTGTGCGTTATTGGAGGATGTATGCAGTGACATTGGCATGTTTTCTGTTTCTGCAGATACCACTATATCCTGCAGCAATTTTTCAGGGTGAAACAGATGGGGAAGGAATAAGCTTTGTTTTGTATTTTAAGCTTTCTGAAAGCTTTGCCAAGGACCTTCCAGCCCATTTTCAAGAAAACATTAAGGTCAGTCGTGAGTTTAATGTCAATGTTTGCTGCCTGACAGCTTCAACACAATACTATGCTCTCTTTTTTCAGCATTTATTTCTTATCAATTTTGACTGACATTTGGTAGTATAATGCTTTTTTCCAACCACAGAGGTTAATTGATGATGAAGTAGAAAAAGTAAAAGGGTTTCGCACAGACACAGTTGTACCCTTCAGAGAAAGGTTAAAGATATTGGGTCGTGTGGTGAATGTGGATGACCTTCCTATGAGTGCTGCAGAGAGGAAGCTCATGCATGCCTACAACGAGAAACCTGTGCTTTCCCGTCCTCAACACGAATTCTATGCTGTAAGTTTGAACCTGTGATATCCACGACTTTGTTACTTACGTTGTCAATGTTAATTTTTGCCTTAACTGCGGAAAATCAATCAAATCATTGCATTTATCTTTGTTCACTAGTAACTTGGATACCATAATTACACCTGTGAGTTTTGCTGCCTGCAGATGTCGGAAATTTTCGATGTTTCAATTCTTACAATTCTTTTCTCCTCTTTGTTTGCAGGGTGAAAATTATTTTGAAATCGATTTGGATATGCATAGATTCAGCTACATTTCCAGAAAGGGTTTTGAAACATTCTTGGATAGGCTAAAGCTGTGTGTCTTGGATTTTGGATTAACAATTCAGGCAAGTATAATGTTCTCAATGAAGACTAACTTCATTATGTTGAATATATTCCTGATCTCTTTCCACATGTTGTCCCTGTCAGACATGTTAATATATGCTTTCTATGATTATGTGACAGGATAACAAAGCTGAAGAGTTGCCAGAGCAGATTTTGTGTTGTATACGGCTAAATGAAATCGATTATGTGAATTATCAACAACTTGGGTTTTGTGAAGAAACCCTTGAATAGATGTTCCCAAGTTGTAAGCATCAAGATAATGATGAATTAATCCAGTTCTTTTACATGGAAGCTCTCTTGTCCCGATCACGTCTCTCTCTCTCTCCCTCTCCCTCTCTAGATGTTCTTGCATTATCACTATTCGAGCAAAGAACATCGTTACATGTGTCCTTGCAAGATTTCCTCTCTAAAAGTTGTAAAGTGCTACTTATCAAGTTGAGGTCACTGTTCACTGCTCCTGGTTTCACACAATATTTCTGTTCTTTCTAATAAACGGAGCTTTACATAGAAAACACATCAAGAGATCTCTAGCTGTGATCATTCTTTCTATGTGGGTATAAAACAAAGAAATTTGGGGAAATCATTCTATTTATGTGGATATTCAAGAAAGAAAACTGGGGTTTAAGGCCTACAGGGGTCCAGAGGTACACCACACAAACCTTTGTTTCCTGAGTAAGAGCCTCTTGGGAAATTGGTCAGAGGCCTTCCAAAAGGTATTTTTCCCTCAAGGAAGTTATCCGAGAGGTCCAGCTCCTTCAACTTTCTCAGCTTCAGAAATTCACTTGGTATTTTCCCCGTAAAATGATTTTTCTGCAGCTTCAAAGTCTCCAGGGAGCTTGCATTTGCCAACAATGGCGGCAGTGCGGAGTCTAAGTTATTGCAACTCAAATCCAGGCTCTTCATTGTTTCTAATCTCCCGATGGAATCAGGTAATCTACCTTCAATGAAGTTGTGCGACAAATTAATGTGCTGGATCTCAAGTTGAGTCCCCATACCGATTTGCTCAATACCACTTGTGAAGTTATTATCTGAAAGGTCAAGAAATGCCAATGATCCGCCAGTAGTAAATCTGCTTTCCACCTGAAAAACCCATTGTAAAGAACCTGATAATTTGTTGGAGTGAAGGTCTAGAACCCCCAGGCTTGCTAACTTTGTGACTGAACTAGGGATCTCACCGGCAAGAAAGTTAACTGATAAGTTCAATGAGTAGAGTTCCGTTAAGCTCCCAATCCATTCTGGTATTTTGCCGGTCAGATGGTTGGCTGATAAATCCAGCTCTTGTAGTGCACTTGGAGTGGCTTGTAAATCCTCCGGTAATTCACCCTGGATTTTGCAGTCTGCCAAGTAAATCCTAGACAGTGATGGCAATTTCAGGAGCCACTTAGGGATGGTGGAAAGGTTTAGCCGATTGAATGAAAGATCAAGCATTTGAAGACTTCCAAGTGAAGCCATCCGATGGGGCAGTGGTCCTTCAATCATGTTGTTGGAAAGTGTTAACATAAGAAGCTGCGGAAGCAGACTTATTGAACTTGGTAGTTGGCCTGATAACTTGTTGCCATTCAGGTATAATTCCGTCAGAGATCTTAGATCACCTAAACTGGACGGAATTTGTCCCTCGAGCACATTGTTTGCTAAGGAAACTCTTTGCAGAGAACTCAGGTAACCAAAAGAGTAAGGTATTCTTCCTGTCAGCCGGTTATCGTTGAGCCTCAAGAAACCTAGACAAGGCATTTGATCAGGGCCTAAAATGGTGGGTATCTCCCCAACAAGCTGATTGTCGTTCAGGTAGATAATTGAAATAGCTTTTAGCTTAGTTATTGAAGAAGGGATTCTTCCAGTTAACGAATTGTTCGACAGATCAAGCTCTTTCAACGCCTGCAGATCACCAATATTAACAGGTATATCTCCAGTGAGAAGGTTATTCTGCAGGCTGAGACTTTTCAGGCTAGTCAAGTTTGATATAGACTCAGGTATTGCACCTGAAAACCTATTTGAATGTAAATCCAACCTTCTCAAAGCTTTAAGATTCCCAAGATTTGCAGGTAGAGAACCACTCAAGCTGTTTTCATTTAGACATAACTCTTCAAGTTTAGACAGCTTACCGATGCTCTCTGGCAATGGACCCTTAATGTGATTGCCCCACAAGGAGAGTTTTCTGAGCCCCGGAAGATGAAAACCAATCAATGAAGGGATCTTTCCTGTTAAGCCGACAAGCCCAGATAGATCAACAACTTCAAGATTGCTCAGAAGTGTTATTGAGGGCGATATCGAGCCATACATGTAAGACTGGAGAGGAGCATCATCTGTAGTGATAAAACCTGGGAGATTGATCTGTGTCACTCTACCAGTTATGTTGTTGCAAGAAATCCCATCCCAGTCGCAGCAGCTATTGCCAATCCACTTGTCAATCCGGCCGGAGTCGTCCGAGTGAATCCCTGCCTTGAAACTTCTCAGGCCTTTGAGGTCATTGGTATGGCATGTTCCTCCAACACTTTTGGTGCTCTCTCCGGCTGCAATGAGAGCTAAAACTGCTACAAACCATACAATCTCAGAGCTCATCTCTACTGTAGTGATTGCAGAAAAGGTGATGAAATTGAGCTAAAAGTAGTAGTAGTAGTTGAGAGAAATTAAAAGAAGAGAGAAGGAAGGAATCAATGAATCAAAAATTGGTCAAAGAATTCCCCAGATATGATTTTCTTTCTTTTCGGTCTTCTTTTCCGCTTTACAGTTTGTAAAACATGGCGAAAGGCATAAATGTGTCTGAATTATGGTGTCCATTGACAATTGTTGAGATATTTAACTGAATCCAATAAAGAGATGCTCATAGTTTTCAAATTTAACAAAATGTATGTCAGAGCTTTTGGAGTCTTGTGCTATCTTTCAGTAGATTTGCAAGTTTTTTGGCCTAATAGCCCACATGTTCACGGGGACCAAGATTGCTGCCATTCACCACAACTTCCAAATTTTTAGGCAAATCTTACTCTACTTTTGAATATTGCATTTTTCAAGACTAGTCCCACTTCTCTGTCGTACCTTAAATCCAATCTATTCCGGTGAACAACAGAACGAGTAATTTAAGAAAGTTTAACTGGACTTGACTTTGGTCTCTAATTCAGTCGAATTATATGGTAAGTATCACTATAATTTGATAAGAGAGTATACTTATTATATGATTGATTTAACTAAACAAAACTTTTTTTTTTTTTAATAGAGACCCTTTTGCTAATTTGAAATCCCTTTGCTTTTTGGTTTTTGGTGTGTGTGTGGGTTTAAATCGTGGAGTGTGTATATTTGTATAATAATAATATAATAATGAAATACCTGAAAAAATGGTGTCTGTCTTAATTTGCGGCATAGAGTGTTGCACTGTATCTTGGTAGATAATATTATCCTAAAAAATGGTGTGATACACCAGAAACTTAAACTAATGATATCTGCCGTGGCTTAGGTGGGCACTGCTACTTGTCTGACTACTGACAACTTCCATGTTTCCGAATTTTGTTTTTGTGTGCGACTTTGATTTGATGCATTATCCCCTACTTGTCTCTACACCGCGTACGTACGTACACGTACATATACATATACATATATGTACGTTAAATCTCTTAGGCCCAAATTTTTTTTTAAAAAATGACGTACCAAAATAGGCCCATCCATTATGGACTTCTCAAGTCACAGCCCAAGGCCTAGAACTATTTTTGACCTACTCAAATGTTCTAGTTGCCCAACATTAACAACAACGCGTGGGAAGTAACGTTTTTCTCAGATGCATCAATTAGTCGTGTGTGGACACAAGCACGAGCTAAGCCAACTTCTGCTTCTAGAAAAATTAGTCGCACGCGTAGATTTATATGGCCCACGTACACACACCACGCGCCCTCCCCACTCGCCACCTAACTTTATCTCCATTAATTTAAAACCCACAATCAATCCTATATGTTATCTATTATAATTATTTGAATTTATTATGACAAAATATTAATTGTTTTCACTTTTAAATAAAAGGACTTATTTTTTTAAGTTTCTCCAAACAATAATATATTTGAAATTTATAGACATATTTATATATATTTATCACATTAATTATAAAAATTTATATATGTACTGACAACTTATAAATTTTATAGCTTTGTTTTATTCGATTATCTCGAGATTTTATTTCTAATAATAATTTGGAATATAAAATTCAAACACATGAGAAGTGAATGGTAATTAATGACAAATATGCCCAAAATGAATTAAAAAAGACACTTACAATATGATATTTGCACCTTTCCATGCACACATGATTGCTTCCATTTTCATTTGATTGCACTATAATAGTGGATCTCCTACTTTTATTTCGGGAATATACCATTACCACCCAGATGATGATGATGCAAACAATCACACTATATGAGGACCAAATCACAAATCATCTAGCACTTCTATTTTGCTATAATAAATAATAATAATTCTATACATATATATACTAATTGTATCAAAAAACTTAATTTTCTCGATAACATTCATAATAATAAAAAATAAAAATGTTTTTAAGACAAGTATATATATAATTGTTGCACGCACTTGCACTCGCGTCTAGACATAATTTGTGTATGGCGAGCATGAATAAGATACATGGCACCTGGAAGTTTCATTGTCAATACGTCAACTCTTCCCTCTAATTTCACACAACCTTACTTAGGAAGAAACAAAATTTTTACACTACAAATCAATACTTACCTTTGTGCATTATATTTATAATATATAATTAATTGAATGAATTATATAGTAAGAATACAAAAACCAGAGACAAACCCTCTCTTTTTCTCACCCCTTTAAAATAATTTCCATTTCACCCACTCTGTGCTATGGAGTTCTTCAAGAAATCAAAGGCTGTGAGGCTGAAAAGCCACTTGAACAAGTACTTAATCGCCGACGACGATCAAATCTCCACCCGCCAGAGCAGGAACGGCGCCGCCAGGAGGGCACGGTGGCTGGTGGAGCTCGTCGACACCAACCCCCACGTCGTCCGCCTTAAAAGCTGTTACGGCCGCTACCTCACCGCCTCCCGCGAGCCCTTCTTGCTAGGCATGACGGGCCACAAAGTACTCCAAACTGTGCCTGAAAACCACACAAAGGATTTGACGATCGAGTGGCAGCCCGTTAGGGACGGTTTTCAGGTGAAGCTAAAAGCTTTGGGCGGAACGTTTTTGAGAGCCAACGGCGGGACGCCGCCCTGGAGGAACTCGGTGACGCATGATAGCCCGCACGCTGCCGCGACACATGATTGGGTTGTGTGGGATGTGGAGGCGGTGGAGGTGCCGGAGGATGAGGCTGCGGCGGATTACTGGTCGATGGTTTCGAGCTTTTCATCAATTTCAGATGAGATATCGGGTCTAGAGTTCGGGTTCGGGTCTCCGGTTTCCGTCCGGTCTAGTTTCTCCGGTTCGGAGTCGCCTTCGCCTAGGTGGTTCATGTCTATGAAGAAGGTACGTTAATTGCCAAAAATACTAATCAATTATTATGCAGTAAATGCTTTCCTATAATTTTTACATAAATCAGTAATTCCAAAAATATTAATTAGGTTGACTTTGAGAACAGTATGCTATTGAGTTATTGGAATTTTTATCTCATATTTTCTATTTCAAAAATTAAACACTGATAGCATTCATAATTCTTTTGATTGTCCAAATAGGTGACTTAAAGAGTTTTATACACTTAATTATTTCTTGACAATTCTGATCCGCAACGTAAATACATGTATGGAATATCCTAATTTTCTAGAGGAGATAGTGGGTGTGACTATATATGCAAGTTTTAGAAAGGTGTGGTTATGGGGCAGGTGGGCATTTAGGTCATTTCATTTCGTACAACATCATTACGTATTGGATTGTATCAATTGGTCATCTTGTTAGGTCAGAAATGTCACCTTCTACTTATTAATACTAATCATCTTCATTTCTCCAAAAAAAAGAAAAATACTAATCATCTAAATAAATAAATTTACACATATGGACTTTGAAAAATAAATAAAGTGAAAAATTGGAGAAGCTTTTGGGGCTAAGTCCAATATGCCGGCTGCTATAACTGGCAATTGTCTTCAGCTCCGGTGTTTTCATATTTTGTTTTTATGTTGTACCTTAGCAACCGCGGACGCGTCACACCTCAGTACCCTCCTCAACTCAAGCCGCATGCCATTGCTCCATTTTCGCACTCACATGTAGCATCTACTTATACGTCAATTTTTACTGACTCTATTGCATTAATTAATACAAGTAATTACGCTTTCTCGTTAGATTTGATATAATTATATTATTTAAAAAAATATATTTTGTACTTTTAAAGTTTATTTGTTCTAGCAAATAAATCCATTCGTTAGATTAATTATTATATGTTAAATAATTTTTTATGATCAAATTATCCTCACAAGTCTTCACACATTAATTCATGTGAAAATATATATTTTCATAATTATAAGGATAGTTTAATTCAAAAAAAATTATTGATCTACAACAAGTCAGTAATAAGTTAATTAAGGATAATTATTAATTTTTTCTTCAATTCTTTTGTTAATATCAATAAATTGAGTGAATTTTAATTAAAAAAGGAATTTGTTGTTAAAAGAAAACAAACCTTAGAGGTTCTAGATGTAATTTTTCAGACCACAGTGGATCTAGAAATCAAATCTCAGAAGAGACGAGAGTAAATATCTTTGATTAATATCATAAAGTTTTATTGTAAAGCATGAAATAAGGATATCTAAAAATTAGTCCAATTTGGTAGTTTTTTGTTAGGCTTTTATTTACTTTATGTGATGAACTCAAAAAAATGTCCTTGCTTATTACATCTTAATTATTTATTTTTTATAGATTAAGTGAATATTTTTTTTATAATTTTGATTTTTTTATCCACTTCGCCTGTTGATTTTCAATTTTTTTAAAAAGGTAAAAGATACAGAAGTGAAAAAGTTGATAATTCCAAATTTTCATCAAATATCATAAGCATTGATAATTGACAAATAATAAAGGATATTTATAAATTATGTTGCATTTTGAAGAAATTGATAGTAATATTTATAAAACAATAGATCCGAGGGATAAAATATTTAATAATATGTATGGGTTGTTAGAACTTAGAAATGAAATGTTGAAATAATAACTTGGTTTATTATCTTGCCTGACTAAGTTTAGTACAACACTTTTATTACAAACGTATTTTTGTGATAAGAATGAATAATTATTAGACATTATTTTACGAATATAAGTGTATGATTAATTAGGTGGATCATATTTATTTATTTTTTATGTTTTCACCTTCGAACGAATCTAGACCTTTATTGCCAAACTCCACAAACACAAACGATGCCCCAACCCCACAATTCCAATATCTTAGTTGAATGAACATATATCTGCCTCCGACTATCTCTCCGCCGGCAACTGCCCCTCCAAATTTCCTCATCTACTTTCCCCAAAATCACGACGACCGCCATGTAAATACCTTTTCAAGAATCCTATCAATGTGATTCAAGATTTGCTCTGATCACACCTAAACCTCACCAAAACCCATCTCCAATTCTTTAACTAATTCTGTTATTTCTGTCTTGGGTCTCAAATTTCTACAGAGCCCTTTGGTTTCAACCCCTAGAACAACAGCCATGGACGTGTTCAGGACTGCCAAGGCTGTCCAAGACGAGGAATCCGTCGCCCAAGATCGCAATGGATCCACTAAATCCGCCAAATGGACCGTTGAATTCGTGGATTACTGCGACACCATCATCCGTCTCAAGAGTTGCTATGGCAAGTACTTGACAGCGTCTAACCAGCCATTTCTCTTCGGCATGACGGGGCGTAAAGTGTTGCAGACGCTGCCGAAAAGGCTAGATAGCTCCCTCGAATGGGAGCCGATCAGAGAAAGCGGCGCCGTGAAGTTGAAGACGAGGTATGGGCAGTTTCTTAGGGCGAATACGGGTCTACCGCCGTGGAGGAATTCGGTGACGCATGATATTCCGCATCGGACGAAAACGCAGGACTGGGTTTGCTGGGAGGTTCATGTGGTCGAGATACTGGATGCGCCGGGGCCGAAATCGGCACCGCCGGAAGTGGCTCCGAAACCGGCACCGCCGGCTGTGGCGGGGAAGGAGGATTCTTTTGCGTCGGAATCTAGCTCCCCGACCACCAGCCATTCATCGAAATCTGTTAGCTTTTCTAGACAAGAGGTAATTGAATTAATTCTTTTAGTTTAATTTCATTTTTGGCTTAATCATGATGGATTTCGTCTCATGAAATTTGGGTTTGATAAAGATTGATTCGAACATTCAAAGGATAGTGTTGAAATTTATATAAAGTTACTCGGATATTCAAAGCATGGAACTGAATTTGTATAAAAGTTAAAAATCGAATATTCAAAGCTTGGCATTTGAATTTGGAACACAAAGAACCGAGTGTTGGTAATTGAAGTTTATATATTCCAATGTGTCATTTGGGATAAAAAGCAAAAATTGGTGACAAGATTACAGTTTTAATTTCAAGATACAGGGAAATAAATAACCCTTGTAGAAAGTATTTAATTCTGCAAACACAGTTTGCAATTTACAGCAGTTTCCGTTCTCTAATTCAAATTGATTTTGCACTTTGTATTCCATGTTACAGAGTACATTTTTCTTTCTTCATGCATTTGCTAATTCAATTTAATCTGGACTTTGGTGTGCATCCGTAAAAAAATGAAACAGCAGAAGAATTGTATGCAGAATTCAAAGTGCTCAAAGTTGCTGAGCTTTCAAATGTTATGTGTTGACTATGTGTGTTTTTGTGGTTTATTTATGGATGCTGACTATTGGATTTTTGGGGTTCTGCGCAGTCCAGTGATTCTTTAGCTACTTCACCGCCAAAGGGAAGTGATGGGAGGTTAATTTATTTCCATCTAGCCAATGAATATGGGGAAATCAACGAGGGGTTTGAGGAGCTGTGCATTACATTCAAGGGCAACGAAGTGAAAGAATTGACAAAGAGGCTGGAGGGGGAGTTAGGAATTTCTGGTCTCACTGTATGCTCACGAAGTCCATTGAATGGGAAGCTTTATCCTCTCCGTCTGCAGCTTCCTCCTAATAATTCAACCTTGCATGTTATTGTGGTTCCACCATCATCAAAAGGTGATCTCTTGCAGTTTATTCATGTTCTGACTCTGTCATGTGGTGATGTTTTTTGTGATTTTTGTTTGAACATGCATAAATTTTGCTGGAGGCATGTCTGGAATCTTGCTGAGCCACCAATTGGAGTCTTAACTTTCTTTCGATTTTTCTTTTCTTTTTCTTTTGCCTTCCCTTCAACTATTTTGCTCCATAAGGTTGTTAATCTGTTCAGATCTTATTTTTCGTCTTGACAACTGGAGCGGCATTGCATTAGGAAATCCATTGATTTTGTAAATATTATGAGAACCTGATATCATTGATTTTGATGTAACATAATTGCTGATCTTTGCTTCTAGAGATTATTGGTTGAGTCACTGGAATCAACTCGAACAGTGTTCAATACAAAGTATAGTGTAAATTCAGAAATTGATTGATTAAGAAAAGATTTGCCTTGAGGAGCGCATAAAATTTTGGTCAACTTTTGAGGATCGCGTGAAGTTTATCATAGACTATGATAAGCTCTATGTTATTTGCTTTCCCTTTTTCTACTTTATGGCAATAGATAGGAGTTTTGTGTTGAAAATTGATGTAAATGAGGCTAATACAGTTAATGGCATTCTTGAAATCTAGTTCTTACGTCTGTGATTGTATCTGTTCTTGGTTTAGATTTCTACAGCATAAAGTTTGTTGTATGGTCTAAAGAGATTCTTTCCTCACATTTTTATATTTTGGTTTGTCAGTGAGTCAAGATTCGGAAACAACAGGAACACCGCTGTAAAAGGAATTGACAACAACAATTTTGCTTGATGGGTGCATGTTTCTGTACATCCATCTTCCGCCTTCATTCCTATGCTTGCTTGATCGATCAGACAAAGTATACGACCTATTGCCTCAGCGACCATAAAACATCTGTACATACAATCAAGGGATTGAAGGTGCAAACTACAACTGTATTGCTAGCTTCTTGTACTTATCTTGCTCTTGCTTCTTTTTTCTTTTCCCCTGTGGGCTGTGGTTCTATGTACCCTCTGTTCGTTCTTAGTCTGGGTATTATGGTCTGTGAACAAGTGAAGTTCTGATTGCTGAGTTTAATGTCATCGATCATCATTAGTAAATCAAAGCGATTGAAGTGAGCAGTCAGATTGTGAAATTGATCACCAAAGCAGGTGAAATTCTTTCATATCTTGAATCAGGAGCAGATTTTCGAATCGTTGAATCGGGTTAAATTCTTCGATGAGATTCATATGGAGGAATGGTGTGGTTTCGTGATAATCAGAGCAATGCGAAAAGAAACGCCCACAAAGTCGTGATCTAGTACCTACAAGAAAACATATTTAACAATGACTTGTGATTCCAAACGAAAATCATCATGAACCAATGAGTAAACGTCATTATTACTAATCCAAGAGAAGGATGTAGAAATATCTTAGGATCAAGAAAGTCATAAATCTTGGTCGCATAGTAGCGAAATTTCATGATTACTTCCCAATTGGACCGCAGTTTATCTTGAATGAAATCTGCAGCACGAGTACTGGGCCACAAGAGTTTAATCGCTGTTGTCGCTAATCCATTAATATCTAATTTGGGCCCAATTTATCCTCACCACTCATTGCCCGCGGCCCACCCGACCAAAAAAAAGACGTCGTGGAATACGACGTCGCATGCTCGTCGTCCAGTCGCCAAATTGCCACCAGGCGACGCCAAAGGAGATTCTTTTGTACGTAAGCACACGCTTTTTCCAACACACACGAGAGATACTCTGTCGGCCGCACTGCTTACGCGCCTGCACGTTCTCGCCCTCCCCTACTCGCCTCTTTCTTTTAATTCATACTCCCTTCTCCGTTACATGCCTGTCACACACATTCTATCCTCCCCCAAGTCCCACTCCTGCTTCACCAGAGTTTGAATTTTGAATTCCCCAAACCACACACGCCCTCTAAGATTCTCCCACCGCCCGTCATTTTAACAGACTTCCTAAAAATATCGCTACTTAGCGGAACATCCGCCTTTCAGCTGCACTGGCATTCGGTCCCTCCAACGTTGACGACTGTCGTACTCGTCGAAACTCGCCTGCCCCGTTTCCTTTTACACCTATATAACCCTTAGGAGCCTTTCAAGAATCATCTTTCCTTGCATTTACATATCGTACTCGCGCTGATCGATTTCTTGCAGAGAATAAAGGTACTTTCTTGAAAATGGGCGTTGATTACTATAACATATTGAAAGTCTCGAGAAATGCAACTATGGAGGATGTAAAGAAGTCGTACAAGAAGTTGGCAATGAAATGGCACCCGGACAAAAATGCAGTGGACACTAAGGAAGCAGAGGCGAAGTTCAAGCAGATAAGTGAAGCATATGATGTTTTAAGTGATCCACAGAAGAGGCAGATCTATGATTTGTACGGGGAAGAAGGACTCAGTTCTGGTCTGTATCCGCCGCCCAGTTCGAAAGACAAAGATTCTGGTTACGGCGGAGAAAGAAGGGGTTTTAAGTTTAGTCCGAGGGATGCGGAGGATATGTTTGAGGAGTTCTTTGGTGGACTGGATGGAGGACAGGGGAAACGCACTGGTGGTGGTGGGAGGTTGAAGAAGGCGGCGGTGATGGAGGCTAAGTTGCCGTGTAGCTTGGAGGAACTGTACAAGGGGTCGAGGAGGAAGATGAAGATATCAAGAATCGTCCTTGATCACTCAGGGTGGGTACATTAGAGTAGTCTTATTTCTTTATCGTCTCTTTCAATTTTTCTTATTAAATTTGCAGGGTATGATGATGGGGTTATTTGAATAATGGAAAGTTGATTAATTTTTTGTATGGGATTGGAACTTGAGGGTGTGATTGCATATGTCTGTGTTTGTTTGCCTCGTATATGTGCATCCTTAACATGCCTTGATTCTTGTGGCTTCTACAAGGGTAAGAGTTTTCTGCGTGTGGCTAATGGATAGCACCTAATGTGTTGGGGATTTGAATGGAATAAGAGAAAGGTATATCACACCGTGTTCTGGATTAGCATCATATTGATCCGGAAAGATTAGGTGTGATGTTGAATATATATGGTTTCCTTATTGTGCAAAAGAAGCCAATATTTGTATAGATTTATTCCGTTATTGTAGAATGAGTGCGTATGCTCATCCAAAACATGATAAGCTTGCATTGCCTGTGAATATCTTTAACGATGTTATTATAAATGCGTGTATATTGCTCATGATGCATGTCAATAGTAGAGCTGTGTCTTCTCATTTTTCATCACTCCCCACTATATTCTCCAGTCTGTACTCATGTGCAAGTGATTATTGCAGCAAGCCTATCACTGTTCAAGAGGTCTTGGCTATACATATTAAACCCGGTTGGAAGAAGGGTACGAAGATTACATTTCCAGAGAAAGGGAACCATGAACCTGGTGCTGCTCCTGGAGACCTAATCTTTGTTGTAGATGAGAAGCCACATCCTACTTTTAAGAGGGACGACAATGATCTAGTAATCAATCAAAAGATCTCTCTACTGGATGCTCTGACAGGCAAGACTGTCAAGATAACAACCTTAGATGAAAGAGATCTGGCTGTCTCAGTATCAGATATTGTCAAACCGGGCCATGAAATAGTTATAAAAAATGAAGGTATGCCCATATCAAAACAACCTGGTAAAAATGGAGATTTGAGGATCAAGTTTGATGTCAAGTTTCCTTCAAGGCTTACGGCAGAACAAAAATCAGATTTGAGGAGAGTCTTGGGCAGGACAACTGGTTAATGCGGGTTCAGCCCAACGGTTATTATTTGCCATAAACTCCAGTATTGCAAGTGCAACTTAGTGTATATACTTAATGTATTCAGGGTACAAAAGTTCTTGTGCATAGTAGGAGAAATACGTTGAGTTGGCTTTTCAAACATTTGGAAGTATGTAAGTTAAACTTAGCTACTATACAAAACCTTTTAGCTGCTATATACTTTTGTAGTTTAGTTGAAGATAAAAATCTTGTAACTTGCTTGTGTAAAGATGTTTGTTAACTTTCATGTTGACCTGCAATAGGCTTTTCCTCAAGTTCCCTTCATCAAATATGTTTACCAGAGTGTCTTGAATTTGTGGCTTCTCTGATGCCCTGGATGATCCGTAACTTTAACTGAGGATGTGAAATTGCGAACTTTTACCTGAAACATGACCCCAAATATGCATGCATTTGAAATTTTGAACTAATCTCCGTTGACTGTGTAACTATTGCGAAAAAAATGCATTGTGCAGTTTTTGATTCTCAAACAAAGGTTATTTCATATATGAATAACACACACCAAATAAATGACAATAATCAGTCGCAGTGGGATGTTGTCAATTTCTTGCTGCATTCTTTGGTTTTGCCATGTCATAAAACCAAAGCCCAAAAGGAGGTTTTGTTCTATATCAAGACCTATGTTTCTCAATCTTCTCCTTAAGGTCTTCCTTTTTGGCCCCCACAACCTTATCAACTTCTTTCCCTCTTTTGAACAGTATGAAAGTTGGCATTGTCTGCACTCCAAACTCCCGTGCCACGCCCTGTTAATGTAATTCATTATTACTAGTAAGCATCAATTAGCATGCATGTAATCAGACTTCAATCTGAAAAGAAAGAAAGAGCTTACATCCAACTCATCAACATCAATCTTGATGAAGTCGACATCTGTATATATTTCTGCAAATTCTTTAATTGCAGGTTGAATATGCTGACAAGGTCCACACCAAGAAGCTGTGAAGTCAATGACAATCTTCGGCAGACAAGAAATAGTTAGAATGATCTCTGATTGTAATCGGTCACACTGAATAGTATTAGCAAATTATACACTCACCAGTTTTGAAGTCTGCTTCAAGGCCTCAAAATGGACTTTCCACTTTGATGAGGAGTGAAATGTAATAACCTGACCCTTCGTCGTTGGTGAGGTCCCATAAACATTAGAAACATTGGCTCCCATCTCTGTTGTTCCCAAATGTGTCAACCTGAACTTGGTCTTTTTTACCCACAAGGCTCTTTTGAATATATCTCTTGGCTTGAGCTAAGGCTTCGTAGCAATTCTTTTTATACTGGTTGTGGTGCAGCTCTTTTCCTTTCATTTTCCCTTTTTCTTAGATACTTCCATGGAGAATATGTTCTTGCTGGGACCCTTTGTTGTGTCGACCACTGGTACCAAAATACGGAAAGATTTGTTCTGATTAACTCCCATTCATAAGATAAAGAAAGCCTATATTCATTGACTAGCAACTTTATTCTAAATTCTTGAGCATTACAGAGCACTTGACAGGGAAGAAGTACAACTTCAAATATTCTTGTTTTGTCGAGTAAATGATGACATTCTTAATACAGTTAATCTTTAATATTTCTGTTGGGATGAGCCCAAATAATTAAAGCTCTAACTCAACTATTACATAGAACGATGGGTTCTGAAAACCCCGATATAATACAAATCAAATTGCAGAATAATTTACACAAAATTACACAACTAAATCAGTAAATGAAGAATAAAACAAAAAAGAGAGATTAATGGCTCAAGGAGCTAGATCCGGAGAAGGGAAACCACAACCACCAAGGTTCGCAACCACACATCGGTTGCTAAATCCAAAACAACCACCAAGGCTTCAACTACTCAAACAGCCACCAAGGTAGGTCACATAGACCCAAAATCGAAACCACCTTAAACCATCCACAAAGGACTACTTACAAAAATCGCTAAAAAAATGTCCCGATTTTCCACTTAGGAAAAAGTTCACGAAGAACTTCTTTTAATTGAAGTAGAAGAAGAGGGAAGAATAAACTTTTCAGTTCTTAGTTATTGTTATCAGAAAAATAACCAGAGTATTTATAAAGGGAAACCATATATTTCTAAGAGAGAGAGAGAGGAACAATCGGCGGAGGAGAAGCGACATTTTGGGATGAGAGAGGAGGGTGGTGCTGGTTTGCTCAAGAGAGAAGGGTGAGGGAGGCGAGGAGATGAGTTAGAATTCTTTTGTTACGGATATTAAGAGAAAACCAGATCGGGTAATGAGTTGGATCACTGAGCGGACTGAGCCTTTAGTGAATGGGCCAAGGCATGACAATTGGGCAGCCATCTAAGGTGTGGGCTTGGGCCTACCAATTGGTCCTGGGTCATAATTTTTCCAACAAGTTCCACTGCAAACTACAAGTTTAAAGTTGTGAAAGATGGGAATGTCACTCCAACAAACAAGTGAATTTGCTTCAAAATAGATTCTGCTACTGTTTCTCTTATTTTTCACATGGGCTGCAAAAGTAAAAGACACCCGAATTTTTGTATTGGAGTAGAGAGAATGAATGTATATACTGGTCTGCACATATCAAGCAAGAACTAGGCATTGCTACTACTTTCTACAAGGAATATTATCTGGAAGTGAGCAGTAGGTGGAAGAAGTAAAATGCCTTTTCAGAACCAATGTAGAATGTTTTCTGCAATGATGCAAAGGCAAGATTCAGCCCACAGCCGCCTCTACATACATACACACTTGTAGCAACATTTCTATATTTCTGATTCATTTAATAGCCCTTTGAAGCAGACTTTATGTTGTCATGATCCTGTGCTGAAATTTCTCTGCTCCTCCTCCTCCACATCCCTTGACTTTTAATTGATCAGCTTCAACGCATCAGGCATGTTTGAGCTTCAACTTCTGATGCATCTCCTCCCTAAGACCAAAATGAACAAATACATTTCTTGACCAAAAATCATAACTTAACAGCAATCTTCTATTAACAAAACAAGCACGCTACCGGATGAAGCTCTTCAATAGGGCCATCACTGAAACAAGAACCCAATTCATATGTGCACAAACAAAAGCGTATATGCTCATTATTTACAGGGGTATATGGTTGGTGCAGTTTGGGTTAGACTTCATTCAAACTCACTACTATTACATTCTAGGCCACCCCCTCACAACTAGGAAAAATTCAACCACACTAAATTAACTTCAACAAAAATTGGAAGCTGCATTGGCAATTAGGTTTGCTATACTTATATATAAATTTTATATGGTTTGAAAAATTAATCTAGTATCCCCTAAATTTGTTTGTATTTAACAAATAAATCACTCTATTAGCCAAAATTTATCGAATTTACTGATATTAGCAATAAATTATATGGAATATATATTTACTCTCAATCGACCTATTATGACATATTGCAAGTCAAATAATTTTTTTCAAATCAAACTGTATTTATACATTTTCACACGATGTGATGGGGTAAATTTTCACACTTAACGAATATTTTAGCCAGAAAAGATTTGTTTGACTTGCAACAAGTGAGTAGTAAGTGAATCAAAATTAAAATGAATTTTCATTCAATACTTTTGCTAATATCAACAGATTCGTTGAATTTTATAAATTGAAAAATCTATTTGTTAGGTATAAACAAATACAAGAGGTAATAGATGTCATTTTTCAAGCCACATAAAATTTACGTATTATTACATCAGTATTTCATAAAAGAATAGTGTATTTATCCCTTTATTTTAGACCATCAAATTTTATGGTCTAAATCTAGTGATAAGAATCCATATTGCTAATGTCCATCATATTTACTATGCAAGATTGGGCTGTTTACTTTGAAAAAGGTGGGCCCGAGAATTTGAAAAAATGAGGAGGGGAGTGAAACATGGGATAGGGATGATGCAGGACTGAAACAAGGGATATGTATGATACAGAATCTGAATATAATATTGATGTAATTAATAGTAAGGATTAACTTGATTCTAATTTGGAGTTTGATGGGGAAGGGAAGAACAAACCTCTCATTTTCAATGTTGCTAATATAATGGATCCTTTCTTTGAAGCAGGGATGTTATTGAGTAACAAGATAAAAATTAGAAAGGCTATACACTCACATGCTATAAAAACAAAAAGAAATTTGAAAATTACCGAAAATGACCACAGAAGAGTGTATGCAAGATGTGTAGAGAAAGGTTGTGAGTGGAGAATTACACAGGATATTCAATGGCACCATCCCCACTTCCAACAGTCATGCGTTGTCAAGTTGTGTTAGTACAGAGTGCCCTTACATAAAGTGGATTATCCTCCCAAGTAAAGAACCCACAACCATTTCTTCTTGCAATGCATGGAATCACCTACCCAAATTTTTGTTCGTCCAACAAGTACGCATCCTTGCAGCTTGTGCACAGAAGCAATTAATACGAGTACCTTCGGACATTTTCACCGTCTTAATAGCAATATGGAAGAAGAATTAAATTTTGGAAGAAGTTGTAGATAAACAAATTTTGGAAGAAGTAAGTATGCGTCCATGATCAAATAGCAAACCACCTTTATAGAGAGAGATCACTCAATTTGGCAGCAAAATTCTCTTCTAAACTCCCTCGCATGCAGCAACAACAAAAACTGAGGAAAGTGAGTCAACTAAAAGGAGTTTGCCTCTTTCCGTAGAAAAATACAATTGGGACTAACCATACAATAATTTTAAATATTTTGTGATAAAAAAGTAAATTGCGTAAATCATGACACCAGAAAGGACAGCCCTTTTTTGTGGGTCCAAAAATGAAATTTATCCCTCGCTTTTCACTACACATTGTTCGTTGCTTCCCTGCTCCTCTCACTCCTCTTCCTTCCTTTGCTTCTTCTTGCTCTTTTCCTCTTTCTTTAACACCAATTTCTTGCAGAAACTCAGTGTGTTCGACGAAATGCCTGAGCGATGCTCTCGCTCACTGCTACGCATGCCCACATTCCAAAGTCGGACCACGGTTTCTCGCGTTTGAATTATCCTCTCATTTCTTCTCCGGTTTTCATGCATAATTCCAGAAATGGGGTGAAAAGGTATAGACATTTTACTGGGTTTATAGAAGTGAAAAATTGGGGGAAAGTGGAGGGGGTTTTCGATGATTCTTGGTGTTTCTGGTGTAAACGGTTTGAAGGGGACAGAGAGTTGGATGGGGAGATTATTAAGTTTATGGAGAAATCTGAGAAGCCGAAGATGTTTCCTACCGAGGAAGAGTTGTTAAGAGCGGGAAGAATGGATTTGGTGGAGGCTATAAAGAAGATGGGCGGGTGGTATTCTCTCGGTTGGGATGAAGAAAATGTGGGGTTTAATGTTGAAGAAGCAAAGGAAGATGATATTGGGGAGTTTCGGAGGAGAGTTGAGATTGAGAATCATATAGAGATTGCTGCTTTGAGAGAAGAATATTATAATTCTTTTCCTGGTCTTGGGGAAGACTATGGTTTTTCTTCTGCAGTGGATTCTAGTCCTGGGACGTTGAATTCTTTGCAGCTGCCTTCTTCAGCATCGCTGGATAGATCACTGTGAGGTTTCATTCTTCGAGTCTCTTGATGCGTGCTCCGTTTATGATTGCTTTGTTGCTTTTTAAACTTTTTGGTGAATGTCATTTTGAATTTCTTTGTGTTAGTAAGATACCGTTTCCTGAAGATTGTCTGCCTCCGTGCCAGGATCTGGACTTTCTGGGTTTTTTTTTCCCCTCATTTCTGAACGTCACGATGTTAAGATAGAACTCACATACGCTAGGGGTTAGCACACCATAAGTGGAAAAAAAAGAGAGAGAGAGAGAGAGAGTGAAGTTCGCTTGAATAATTTTCAGCTTGATTTCTGCCCATGGTAACTGTGACTCAGTGGAAGCGAATTCCATCAAGAATATAATTTATTCTGATCTTTTTCCTGTCTCAGAGAAGTTGATCTTGGTGTAGCTACGGGGATTGAGAGTATATTGATTGGACTGGAGAAGCAGAGAAATACTGATTTTGGAATCAATTTGAAGTATGACCATGACACTCATGCTAAAAGTAAAGATGAGGGGGATGACAGGGATTTCAGTGCAGCTATAGATGGGGGTAAGTTGTTTGCTGAATCATTACTATAATAATTCAGATGACCAGTTGATTCTCCATGAAGATATGATTGATCCCATGTCTTTGGTATACCAAACACAGAGAAAATGGTGAACTGTGAGCTATATGATTAAATATGAATGTCCATTAGGAGGTTAACAACTTTTTGTTTTTCTTTTTGGTCTGTGAGTCTTATATTCGTCATTCTAAAATATGAGATGTGGTGCTCTTCTTAAATTGTAAAAGCTAGGACTGCCCTTGGAGGGAGCAACGTATGGAGGCTCGCTTTCCAGCACAAGGGCATATTCAACACCTTCAGTCGCAAGATTAGCCCCGGTTATCAAGTTGGGTTCCAACATGCTCTGATTGAAGGTATTTTATAAACATACTAATCTTTAGCGCTTTTTGTGGTCTCACCACTTCTTGTTTAGTGTTTTAAACTCTCAGAAATATGCAGCTGCTGAAATTTCTTTCAGCAAAAATCAAGTCGAAAATAATCAAGAAACTTATCATGATGGAATAACTGTAACCACTGAAGAATATGCAGAAGCTTGTAGCAGACATGAAGGTACCAATCACAATCAAATACGAACTCGCCTTCAGCATCTAGAACTTGAGCTTACCACAGCTCTTTGTTTCCTGAGGTCCAAAAGGGAACAGTCGTTTCCGGAGGAGGTTGGCAGATTGGTTTCTATAATTTTCATCTAATTAATTTACTCTGCAGTGGTGCATTTCATAAAGATTAAGGCTTCTCTCAAATCTGCGTGTCACAGAAAGGAGAGAACACCACTTCTTTGAATATTTATATAAAATGTTTTTGTCCCTCTTGTTAATCACTGTGTCCTTCCTGCACCAGGTAACTGGAAGCTCTAGTGCTTCACAGAAGCTTTCTGATGCATGGGAGTTCCAAGAGAATGAGTTCATGAGTGCCCAGGATGCACTTAGATCAATAAGATCCAAGCTTGCTGTATTAGAGGGGAAAATGGCATTAGCAATAATGTAAGCAAAGAATTTATCTGATTATATCTAGCTTTTGATGAGCTTCCTATTAATAACACTTGTGTATCCCTACTTTACTCTTGAAGTGATGCACAAAAGTTAGTGAAAGAGAAGCAAAAGAGGATAGATACTGCCCACAAAGCCTTGCAACTTCTTCGCACTACCTCCATAATGTGGCCTAGTTCAGCATCAGAGGTTCTCTTAGCAGGATCTTTCGATGGATGGACAACTCAGGTCTGACATTTCATAAGATGGTGGTAGTTCACTGGGACTCATGTTTCCTTTTAGTATATCCAAGAAGCACCACTCATGTTATATTCTTGTATGCACATTAACTTTCAAGCATCACATTGATTGAATTAGGTGTGTATAGTCTGTTAGATCATCATAGTGTTGGCTAATTCCAACATTTTGGTTGTTCAAGCTATACTCGAAATCATAAAAGAGATGAAAAGGAAATGCTACACTGAACTTCAATGGAAAATGCTCTCACTTGGGAGAAGTCGTATGTCTGATATACATACATATTGGCTCATTGCTATTAGAATCATTTCCTTCATTTCCCCACTTGACTTTAGGATGGGCATTCATACTAAGTACTAGAGTGCAACAAATCAGGGTTGTAAAGGACGTTCCAGGACAACAGAAATAAGGGAAACTGGAATAGACTTAGCACCTTCTGTGTCTGCCCACCACTGCCACCTTTTCCCGTCACCACCACTTCTCCATCTTAGCCACACCTTCATATTCAGGGATGATGCTTATTTGCTGTTGTTGTAAATAGTCCAGGCTCTTTATACTACCCTGTGCTTTCTCTCCAGAATAATTCTAGTGTAATTTTTCGTTATTATTTCTTGTTTACATTTAAAGAGTATAGCTTTAATAACATAGACGTCCTCTATTTCATTCTTCAGTATCTAGGACTGTTCCTGTCATTTTATAATTTGATCTTCGGACTAAATTAAGTGTCTTCACATAATTTTAGTAGCAAAATATTACTCTTGTCAGCAATGCTTTAGAATTATGGAATCTTGATCGGTAGAGGGATTGCATGACACGCATTTGCAGAGAAAGATGGAGAGATCAAGGACAGGCATCTTTTCTGTAAGCTTAAAGCTCTATCCAGGTAAATACGAGGTAGGTTGACGGGTGTGCCTTTGACAATTTCTTCGTGTTCACCTTTGATTAACATCATTACCAGTGACTTTATTATAACCTGTAGATCAAGTTCATTGTTGATGGCATATGGAAGGTTGATCCTCTGCACCCCATCATCAATTATAACGGATATGAAAATAACCTTCTTATTGTTGCATGAGTTGCGCAACCCTGCTACATCAGGAATGGGAAATATTTCTTACAGTCCTTCACCGAAGAACTGAAGAAACTGGTGTACAGCTTGTTATACTATTTCATGCAAGTAGAATAGAGAGAGCTATAGGTAACAAATTGTCATTCTTTTACTAATTTAAGTCAAAACGTTCTGCTACTATTTCTATCTGCCTTAATCTGTATCTTGGTCATGTAAACATCGTAACTTCTTGTATCTTGCGAAATTTGATTTATTCTTTCATATGCATCTCTACTTTTTAATTGCAGATTGCCTTGCTTTCCTTCTGTAAGCTAAAATAGCAGATTAACTGGTCACACCATTGTCTTCAGTTCTCAAGAAAAACGTTCAATCAACATAAGACATTCAATAGTCCCACCTCACGAAAAAAAAGCACATTATTGCTCAAACAAAACAGCAGATTAACTTCTCTTTTGCTCTTCAGCCTGTTACCCAACAAATCTCTGTTTACGACGGACACAGACATAGAGCTACATAGAAAAATAATACCTTATATATCACATTGCAAAGTGAAAACAGAAACTGTATTAATCTCAGTTCACAAACTCAAGCAAACTAGATCCCGAATTAAACTTCCCCCACTCTCAATAGAAAAACACATTCTCTTATCTCAAAAAGAGCAATCAAATCTGAACCCTCAAGTTACTCAGAAATGAAAATCTTAACTCTAAACTATCTTGAGAAAAGAAAAAGATGATATAACATTAAAGCTACATACACCTTACATTCATTGATCTTTGTCGAAGTCTTAATATATCCTCCATAACTATGCTTCGAAATCCTTAATTAATGTTACAGTCAGGGAAACCCCAAGAAAGCCCTCCACAATTACAAAATATCATCATAAGCAACAATTTCCCTACCCTTGAAAGACCCATCCAAACCTGAATTGCCATCGGCATCAGCCCTGTTAACCTTATCGTCGTTGTTGGCATCACCATTTGTGTTCTTACTGCTTTTATTTTCATCTTTAGGATTCACAATAGCTGACCCCAGCTTATTACCTCGCCCATGCCTGCTTAGTGGCACTTCCGCTCTCACTAGCTTCGATGATAATCCTTCCTTCCGGCCGAGTCCTGCCTTCCATTGTGGAACTGGATCACTCGCCCACATCACCTGTACCTTCATATACAAGTAGAAACAAGAACAATGCGTCACCATACTAATCTATAGTTTTCATACACCATGAAAACTACGAACACAATCCCTACTCCATTGGTGCCAATTGACCCAATTATACTCCAGAAACCCATCACATTCCTCAAACCCCAAATACTCATCCACACCTACACAAAAGAAGTTAAAAGAGAACTTTCTTGGGCATTAATTTTCCTCGTCACCATTAATTTGCAGCATACAAAACAATGTTTTTGTTTAGAAGCCTGTCTTAAGAAATTTGTAAGAGATTTCGGCTGTAATGATTGAGGATAGTATATCGACCAGGGTTAAGATGTTTCTTTCACAGGGATAAAGCAATAATTTTGGCCCTTCCAAATAGATCGGGCCAAAACCCGGAGAGCTAAACCGGCCCGAACTGAAATCTCACCAACAGACCCAGAGAGACGGAGGGACGGAGGGAGCATATAAGCGTGAAAGAGAAAGAGAGCATACTGGAATTGAGTGCAGGGTGACGGGAAAACTTGAATCTCTAGCGGCATCGATGGCAGATTGGGCTGCGTCATTGGATCTGAAATTGATATAAGCAACCCCATTGGGTTCCATTCGGGTCCGAGATATGGGTCCATACATCTCAAACCTGGATTTAAGGTCGAGCACCGAGCACTCTGCCGGGACGCCGATCACCACAACCGACGTCGGCGCCTTAGCGGCAGCGGATGAGGCAGAAGAGTCGTCGACCGCATCCTCGGCGTCAAGGGGAAGAGGACGGCGGCGTTTAGGCAGAGAGTAAGGGGCGTGGCGGGAGTAGGGCTTCTCTCTCTTCCTGCTGTTCATGACTCTACTGGGAGTACGCGCTATAATCTGGTTTTTGGGCTTTTAAGGAAATATCTTTGACGGAGTTACTTCTGCTGCTAAGTACCACAACGCTGTAGTTAGCGAGTCTTGAACTCATTAGTACTCGAGTTCTCCAAGAGTCTCATTGCTGATGATATTACGCATGTCGATTTAAGACATCATAAAATATTTCATGTATATATAAGTGTATAAAATATATATATATATTTTAATGCGTACATATAACGGTGAACCGGTCGCATAAATCAAGTTCTTAAACGAAAAAGAAAAGTTTCAGGCCTTCAATGAAATATCTTCCAATATTAAGAATACTCCTTGTTCCCAAGAAGATGGAAGGGTAGCTCAAGTGTACTGTATTCCTCAAGTTTAAGAGGTCACTCCATCAATGGCGTTCCTTCTATCACACCCACCTACCCTTCTAACGTTCTCTCATGAGAAGTCCCACTTCAAACCCCCATGTCCAAGAACCCATTTTTCTTCACTTCAAAACAGACCAATTCTCTCAAAGTCGAAATCTTTGCCCTCATTTCGAAATTTATCTCATTTGGGCCATCCGCAGATCTCTGCAGCAAAGGCCTCGTCAAATGATTTTCTTGAAGAAATTGGAAAGGATGAATCTTTATTGGGATCTGATGGAAAACCAGTGAAATTCCTCTTTTGGGTGTTGTTGTGGGCATCTGTGTCTATTGGCTTTTTCGCATATTCTGGGGATGCAAAAGCTGCAGCAATTGCTGCTGCTGATTCTATTAGGGCTTCGGGCTCTGGCGTTAAGGTTGCTAATGCTTTGCGGGCGTCGGGCTGGCCTGATGAGGCTGTCGTCTTTGCATTGGCTACACTTCCAGTGATTGAGCTGCGTGGGGCAATTCCCGTTGGTTATTGGTTGCAGCTGAAGCCTGTAACTTTAACTGTGTTATCTGTTCTTGGGTTAGTCTCACTTTTCTATTCTGCATATACTTCTGAAGTTTTTAACACTTAAAAATTATGCTTCTTGTTCAAATGTTGGCCTAGTGTTAGTTGTACTTTTGTCACTCCTAGGGGGGAACTAGATTTGTTTTCGTAGATCACCACATTTTGCATACTGGGCATTTTTCAATTGTAGTTACATTAGGCCACCATATCTGATGTTGTACGAAAAAACAATGAGCTAACCTGGTGGTTCAGACTGTGTTGGGATCTTCGATTATAATGTGGAAAGCATTTTCAGTTGTTTGATTATATAGTAGAATATAAGGAGAATGCTTGTGCAAATGCGATATGAGACAGCGAGACTTTCGTTAATTCACGAATCTAATTCATTTCAATTTTCAAAGTCTTAACCGCATTAAGTAAGGTTAAGATGGACAAGTATTTTGGTCAGAAGGAAAATGTAAGGAAAACTCATTTTTGTATGATTTTGCCTCTTCTCATCACATTTTCTGCTGTATATCAAAATGTGGCATTTTTGAATTCACATTCTATTTTGCTTTTTAGTTAAAAATGCATCTCATGCACTAGTTTCATGTATAAACTTGATATGAGATCTGTATTTAGCGGACACTTGAAGTTTTTGTGCACAATTTGGAAGAACCACAGCAGTGATCATTGTGAATCTGTCTCCTGGGATTTTGCTTTCTGCTAGCAGTAACAAATGTTATTTTATATGATGGCTAAAGATTAATCTGGGATCCCCGAGATATTTTACGAATTACATCAGCATAGCTAACTTATTGGATTTGGAAGACAAATATCTGCAGCTTTAAACTCTACTTGATGTTCTCTGAATGCAAAGATATCATTGTGGCAGCTGAGAAATTACCTTATAATATATCTGTGCCTCCTAAAACATTGCACCGCAATTGCAGGAACATGGTTCCAGTACCCTTTATCATATTATACCTGAAACGATTTGCAACTTTTCTTACTGGAAAGAATGAAACTGCTTCTCGATTCCTGGACATGGTATTCAAGAGGGCCAAAGAGAAGGCTGGACCTGTAGAAGAATTTCAGTGGCTTGGCCTGATGCTATTCGTGGCAGTTCCGTTCCCTGGAACTGGAGCTTGGACAGGGGCCATCATTGCATCTATATTGGACATGCCGTTCTGGCCTGCTGTCTCCGCAAATTTTGTTGGTGTCGTATTAGCTGGACTTCTGGTAAACTTGCTGGTAAACCTTGGACTCAAATATGCTGTTCTAACTGGTGTAGTTCTATTTATTATCTCCACATTCATGTGGAGTATTCTCCGTTGTCTGAAAAATTCATTGACCACGTCAACTTGATGTGAGTTTAGGAAACAAAAATAGAAATTTTTATGTTAACAGACTTATTAGGTTACATTGAATTTGATAGTCCAGTATCCTTTGAAGTTTCTTTCCCCCACATTCATAGGAACTGTATTGTCACAACGGAGCTGAAAAACGAGGGTTGTCTTCGCCAAGACATAGCTCGTTTTAGCGTTACCATTTTCCTGTTGCCTCCTTTAGATGAATTGGAGAAAGAATCAAACAGGAAAAATGCTTCTCTTTGGAGTTGTTGCTGTCTTATGCATGAGTTTATGGTGCAAGAGAACTGGTAAATCTCAGGAAGGATCATGGATGGGCCTCAGTCGGCTTCAGGCCCATGACATGGATGGTGTTCATCCACACCCGGCTTCCGGTCCATATGAAATTGAGCAAAAAGAGTTCTATTGAAGTTCTTCCAGAAATATTATTGGACACAATTTTCAGCCTTAAGCTCAATTTATTGGACCCTTAACCTCTGAATCTAAAACTCATCCGGATTTTAGATCATGATAGCTCCAGGGTACCCCAATCCCAATAGGTATACTGTTGTGGGACTTGAGAAAATTAACAAAACCTATACTTGCTGGAAGATATCCAACTAATACTCTCCAATATTTAAGGTAAGGGTAAATTACAATAACTTTTTTTTTTTTTATATATATTTGGCATAATTACGAATACTCCATCTTGTTTGGAAAATTACCAATACTTTCCTAATATTTAACGGCAGTCTAATAATTAGCCGATTTGTTAGTTTTCCTTAGGTTTTCCTTCATTTTTTCTGATGAATTAATTAAAATATCCTTGTAGACTAAGAACTACTAATTTTGTTTATTTTTTTTGATGGACTAAGTGGATATTTTTTTTAATTTTTCCATCCATTTTGTCCGATCTTTTTACAAATTTTTATTTTTAAAAAAAAAAAAAGAAAAAAGAAATACATAAATGGCAAAGTTGATAATTTTATACTTCTATAAAATGAATACGTAAATTTATCGAATATTAGGAAGGAAGTTATTTTAATTTTTCAATCAATGAGAAAGTATTCGTAATTATATCAATTCTTACGAGAGGATATAATTTATCCTTAAATTAATTGGGTATGAGATCAAAGGGGAAACATAAAGAGTCTTCTCTAACATAACAATGGCATCCGTTGGCCTCAAATAGCTATACACCCCATAATTTATAGGGCAAAATGTATGTACTAATATTGATCTACTAATCATGATTTTAATTTTCTTGGTGTTGGAATGGTGATTCCAAATCATCGATCAGGCTGAATAAAGGTGAGGATGGACCCAAAAAGGAGTTTAATGTATTCTATCTTCATGAAAATAATTAAATTACCCTTTTATGAAAAATAAATAGTAATTTACCCCCTTATAAAAATAAAGGAAGGTAAATTACTATAATTTAAAAAATATAGGACGATAAATTACTATTTTATTTTTTATAAGGGGATTGTTTGCATATTTTCCATAACATAGGCAGGTAGATTGCAATTTACCCCGAAAAAAATGCCTGAATCTCAATTTTGTTTGAAATCTGGTAGGGGTAGTTTTGTACTTTTAAAGTCCTTGTTAGACCCTATCAAAATCTGTTCCATCCAAAGTCCAAACTCATGTTTCCCGTCTTCATTTTCCAGCAAAAAGAAGAGGTGGGTGGATTTAGGCTATAGTGGCACAAAAAAACTCTATTCAATTACCTAAGACCCTGATATAATTACAATCTCATCCATCTATCTCACTTTTGTATTTCTCAATGTATTTTAAAATAATTTAATATATGAAATATTAATATAATAGTTTGTCATAAAATGAATATTCATAAAATAAATTAAATAAAATTTTAAAAAAGAGATACTATATGATGAAGAGTCACGACACTCGTTGTTAAATTAAAATCCTAATTACTTTCTTACATGTAGGTATTAATCACTGGTTGTGACTATAAAAGAAAATTCTCTTAGCTCATAACAATGTTTCATTCATGTGCACGATCATGATAAAACTAGGAATTAATCAACAATCACATTATCAAAACTCTCAAACACATGAACAACAAAACAAAAGTCATAACTGTGAAGAATTTAACTGTCATAGAAATAGAATAGCTTAATAGAATAAAATCATAACAAAATTTAATTATAAGCAGGCGATATATATACATAAATTGTAAACATCAAATATTTATTAAATCTTATAACCAGAAGAGGGGGGGGATGCATGATAACCTTGTTCATGCATGAAACTGTAACGCCTAAATCCTAAAGTTTGAGACATGATGGCATGGTCCGCACGTGGGCAGTGGGTCCGGTCCTCTCGACATCGACTGTTGAGTACTGTATCATAATAATAATAATAATAATACAGAAAAAGTCAAGAATTATTGTAAATAAAAGTTCCACACTCTAAGTTCCTCAATGCCCAACACCCACACCCACACTCCTCATCAAATATTCTAATTAAGCTTAATCAAATTATAATTAATTATATAATTTAAAATAATAATATAACTAAGTGCGCATATGACCACAATGTAAGCAAAAGGGTGAGAGTGAAAAAAGGCCCAATTGAATTGAGTCCAAAAGCGTCGGGCCCCCATTGGTCATTGCTGCTTTTCGAGTCCTATTTACATTCTTATCTGTATCAGAATTAGGAAAGCGACTTTCCTGAGCTGGGCCACGGGCCCCGCTCCTGCTCTTCCTAATCACCGTACACTCCCCGCCACGTTGCACGCCCAGTCGCCTTCAACCCCCATCGCCCCTTTGTTTGATGGATTTGACGGGATATGCCTCTGCCTAGCCTGATGGTCCATATACCACCACGTGCCCCCACACCATTTGTTTCACCTCATACTCACTCTCTAGATTTTTTTAAGAATTAATTTAATTCAGTGGTTAAGCTTTTTCATACATAAAATCAATTATTAATAATTATCATAATTATTTTCTTATTATTTTGCCTTTGGAATCTGATCTAAGTGGTTGAGATTTTATGCTGATAGTTATTTCAATAATAATAAAAGATATTCATCTTGACTAATAAGGATACAACTAAAGAAGAGGTGAGTGTGTTGGTCTAGTGATGAAAGAAGAGGTGAGGTGTGTTGGTCTCTCTCCGGTAGCTGGTTCAGCCATAACTGCTGCACATTTCGGCATTTATGGCAATGTGACTTATGAATCCAGTGGCTGATCACTGCGTGTGGATTGAAGGACGCTGCGACGTCCCTATCGCTGTTTATAGACGTCGATGGATTTTACGGGTTGGTGGGGTAGAATTGGTCGCATCTCTAATTCCAAAGACTTCAATTTTGGTTTTGATCATATCCCTTCATATCTCCATTGGTAGCTACTAAATTCACCAAAAATAACTACTCTACCGTCCTTAATATCTCCATTTTGCATCTACTCTACATGTGCTATAGTTCCATTCATATTTTGAGCACGTTGTGTTCTTTACAGGATTGCTCATCAAATATAAATTTATTTTATTTTACAAGTGTAGTCAATATACGTCTTTCTTTAATAGGAAAATATACTTTCTAAGTATATATAATAGAAAGCCGTCGATTTAGGTGGCCTAACAATTCAAACTCGTCAAACAAAGTGTACATTTGTTGTCATTTCACCACCCATTTGATGACATTCACCAAGTTTAAAACAAGTATAATTATCATTCTAAGTACAGATATGCTAATCAAAATTTCGTGACAAGAACCTTGGATTTCACGCTAACCAGTTCCTCATACCAGCTGATGCTATTTAATAAAATAAACCAAATGATTAGAATAATTGAAAAAATCATTACACGCTAAGTAAACTACAAGTATGGAACCACAAGAAAGATAACACATGTAAACACTCTTGTGATGAGCAGGGCAGTATTTGTCAGTACTTGATTCTGTGGAAGAATATAATACTGATACTGTTCACATTTCTTGGATTTTTTTAAATTCTGGTGGACAAAATGTCAGCATCTATAGTAACCCAAATTGAGCTAGAAAAGTCATTGCATATGGGAGAAAAGTTGGATAAAACCCTTCAAAGATTTTGACTTTTGCGGGCATCCTCCCCAATTTTCCTCCTATTTTTCAGGACTGAAACTGTGTGCGCAACCTTTTCTGTCTAATTTCATGTGAATTTGAATTGTAGATCTGCGCCAGTGTTTTCCTTTCCAGAAGCAGTGTATAAGCTGATAGTGTTCTTGATAATTCTTGATATGCATAAACCCTGGTGAAATTTTATCTACTTTTTTGGTTTTACCTCAAGAAAGTCACCGATGATTGCTTAATTTCTGCTCAAAGTGCCCACTTTGATCTAAATAAAATGAAGCTTGATCAGGAGAAGAAACTAGTTTATGTGATTCAGTTTCGATAAAGATTTGATCGTGTTGAGCAAGGAAAGGCGAATCTCGAATAGATAAAATAAGCTCAATTTTCATTATTTCATCCTAAACTTATTTACAAGAAGACTATGGCATAACACAACAGTAACATGTGAGCCAAGAATCCTTTCAACTCAATATTGCCAGAACCATGTGCCTTGATCTTGAACAGGGAATCCCAAATTGCATGAGTTTGGCTGTAAATCATCATAGCATTCAACTTCAAGTTTTGGGAAGCATGTTGGCTGCAGGAGGCTCCTGCTTAGGCTTTCATTTTCTTCTTGAGAAAAATCAGATGGGTCGGGCTCGAAATCGTGGGAAGAACCTACAGGATCTAAAATTGCTGGAAAATTCCCATCAGTGTGACGTGGACTGTCGGAATCGAGAATGTCGCTCTTTGCGGAGCTTGCTCCATCTTCCTGCTTACAGGCTGCAGCCTGTGGAGAGAAAGCTGGATTCTCCGGTTGAAGATCAAGTGGACTAATGGGATCAAACGACTCCAGCTTGGGCTTTCCATTGTCTCTCAGAAGCATTTTCTGAGTCAGCAACTGAACCTATTGTCAAAATAAATCTTGTTAGAGAGAAATGGTCAATTCGACTTGCAATGAAACTGGCAATGCTGAGTTCTTGCAGCCAAAGATCAAACCTCATTTTTCAACTTCTCATTCTCTGCAGAAAGGGTGTCGAAGTCTGCCTTCAGTTTGTCAAAACTTGCTTTCAAAGAGCCGTATTCTTTCTCAAGCAGCTTAGTTTTGTACCGGGCTCGTCGATTTTGAAACCAAATTGCAACTTGTCTAGGCTGCAATCCAAGTTCTTTAGCTAACTGGACTTTCCTATCTGGTTCAAGCTTGTTCTCCACCTCAAAACTCTTCTCAAGGAACTGAACTTGTTCCACAGTTAGTCTCCTCTTTTTCTCTGGCTGATGAAAGCATCCATCAAACTCCTCACTCAAATTTTCTACTTTACTATCAACCTGTGTGAAGAATGGCCTCTCGGTACTGTTTTCTCCTCGGATTTCTTCAAAGTTAACCACGGCTGCAGAGCCTGAAACTGAGCAACCAAAACAGAAGATGTTCAGTTTCTATCATATACTTTGCAGAAATTCGGATTCCACGTTGATATGCAAAATGCTTTCTTTATTGGATTCTAATGTTCAATAGTATGCGTAATTCACATCCAAAAGTAATTACAAAAGCCACTTTTCCTTAAACAACCAACGCAATAAATCAACAGCTGAAAGGCATTGCAGAAAAGCTAGCAACTGACTACCTGTCAACAAGTTTTCTCTTTTTCTTTTTTCACATAGTGAGAAAAACCAAGTAATTAGAGCAACCAGAAGACAAGCATCATATTTCACTGTAGAAACATACACTTATGCAAATGTGTGCTGAAATCTCGAATAACATACCGTTGCAAAAGATATAGATGATAGGAACATACATAACAACAACAAAACCGTACGAATCAAGAACTTTAACAAACCAAAACTTATCATAGTGATGAAAACTGCAATAACACTATGCGAATAAGACAGCAGTAGGAACAAAGAGCTCACAAGTCACAAGCTATATGACCAATCAAGAATGGAAAAACCACACCAGTAGAAAGAAGAACATATTGCATCCCAGAAAAATGAGATTACCATGAAAAGGAGGGGAAGAATTTGGAACCCAGAGACAATCAAGAACCTCAGAAGTGCAAGGAATCCTTTCATTCTTTAACAGTACATTTTCCATGTGAGAATCATCATAAGATTTGCAACCCTCCATAGCTTTCACAGGTAAAAGTCGAATTTTGATGTGAAAATTCAAAGGGACATCATCAGTTTTTGGCAGACAGCTTAAAATTATGAGTCATCAGTGAAAAATTCTAAGGCCTGTGACGAAAGAAAGTGGAGTGAAGCATAATGCAGATGTGGGAGATGAAAGAGAAACGAGGGCTCAAACCCATCGCTCAGCAGGTGGAGAAGCAGAGGAGAGAGAAGCAATGACGAAGTTGAGTGAAGAAAACTATGCAGGTGAGAGAGAGAGATTCTTGTAGAGCTAATAACGAGCTGCTCGTTTCTTGTTGGCCTAGAACTTATAGAAGCGGATTACTAAATTACCCTCGAATTAAGATTTATAATTTACTGTCTATCACCGTGCCTTTTTCAGGCTTTGCACTTTTGCCCCCTAAACTTTTATGACTAAATAAGTTAACTCCTATTTTTTCAATAAAGCAAATGTCCAATCACTTTTAGTTAGTAAAACTTTGTGTGTGTTTCACTTTCACCACTTTCGTATTTTATATGTTAGAGCATATATTTCAAAGGTTGTTTTTTTTTTTTTTACTTATTTTGCTTTTTAATTTCAAAAAAGAAAGACCGATTTGAATATGCCTAATCATGGAATATTATAGAATCTTTCAACAAAATATCTTTACCTTGTTGTTTAGGTTCTGTGGCTGCTCATAGTGGGGAGGAGAAGATAGAACTATGGGCAACACCAGATTTTTCTTATAGTAAAATTATAAAATAGCATTACTAATAGTTTGAATCATTTATATTTTGTTCATGTAATTGTAGATGTGAGTTCAATATTGATTGCAACTCAGAAATTTGAGTGGTTTATAAGTTTCAAGACTTCCTCTCCCATATAAACATCAGTTCCAATAATATCTTATGAACAGGGCACCGATCATATTGCATGATATATCAAAAATATATTTTACTACAAATATGTCGCAATCTTAACTATTTATTATTTTTTAACTCAATTGTATAGAAATTATAGTTTTTTTTTCGGTAAATTTAATTTTCATAAATAGAAAAAGATATAGTACAACAATCATGAATTAAGTAGTGTTTCCTTCGACAGGCCAAGGCATATGCCACAATCTATAAAGTGCATGTGTACTAACAGAGCTAGCTAAGATAATGTCAAGTATATGCTGTCTAACATCATCCACAATTAATCTAACTACAATATTCGGGTTTCGCTTAATATGCTCGAATCGCCTAAGATTTTTCTCTCTTCATATACGGTAGATACACGCAGAAATTATAGTTATTAATGTTAGATTTGATGGCTTATATCAGAACAGGAATGCAAAAACTTCTACTTCAGTTGCATAATTAAAATCTTTTCGATCACACTTTGAGTTAACCGTTAATATTTATTTTTTTTATAATAGCAATAATTACACCATATCTATATTTATCATTCATTACCTCAAAATAATCTCTAATAACATTCAAATTACAAAAAAGTAACAAAAATATAAATTAAAATATAGTCACTTAATATTGTACTAGCAGACTGCCATTGAAAATTGAAGCTTATTAATTGCAACAGTTGTTTTACAATTTTAGGCCTATGGGACTACAATAAAATCATACACCATCATCACTTTCTTTCTTTCGTTTGGTGGAGAGAGTTCATGGTGATGTCACTAAGGTCAATAAAGTCCTACATCTGCATAATTTATATATATATTTACAGCATTTTCAAATATTTCTGCAATTGTCACCAAAAATTATTTCCTCCGAAAATCAAGAAATGACAAAATATACTCTTAAATTAAAGGGAAAATTACACTCCCATCACCTATAATTTGATATAATTATACATAAATCTTATATGGTTTGAAAAATTACATCTAATATTTTATCTAATGAATAGGTTCTTCTATTAGTCAAAATTTACTGAATTTGTTGATATTAATAAAAAAACTAAATAAAAATCGACATTTACCCTCGAGTACTTATTATTAACTTATTGCAAATCAAACAAATTAATCCTTATAATAGTATGGATATGCATCCTCATATTCATTAATGTGTGAAAATGTATAAGAGTAAATTAACCATAAAAATATTTATTTGACTTGCAATAAATAAATAATATATAAGTCAATGGGAGAAAAATATGAGTTTTTATCTATTTTTTTATTAATATCATCAAACTCGATGAATTTTGACTAACGAATGGACTTATTTGTCAGATGGAAGCAAATCATATGAGTATTAAATGTAATTTTTCAAATTATAGTGGGATACACCAAATCTTGAAGTAAGTGAGTGCACTTATCCCTAAAATAAATTCTAAGTCACACAAAAATAACAAAAACAATCATTTGAAAGAAAAAGAAAAAGAAAAAGACATTGATATTGGTTAATGTCATTTACAACGGTTAAATATATATATATATAAACTTATCTTATTTATAAAAAATGAAAATAAGCACTAGGTAGTTCGGAATTGTCTTATAATAGGAAATTAAATCTTTTTAATTTTTTAGAAAAAAAAATTGTTTCTCTTAAATTAAATGCATTTATATAGTAATGCATGATAATTATAATATGCTACTTTTTATTAGAGTTTGTCTTAGCCATTGGAGTTTGGACACATTCATATCCTAAATTTAAAGAATGTCTGCAATGAATTATTGTCATATTTATTGCATTCTCACTTAGGAATGGCGGCCTTACAATATACATATACTATCATCACATTCATCTTTCCAATTAAAATAAATAACCACAAAACATGTGTATCCGATTATGGTAAATATATTATACAAATACCCTCCTCAATTGCTCCGCCCAAGACTAGACATACTAGGCTCCATCCAGTGACGACTGCACTCCCTCCCATTCAGTAGTCGTCAACCTGTTATGAATTCATATTAATTAATGCCATAAGTCCAACTGGACAAGCATGTAAGAACAATCATATTATTTACTTTGAAGTTTTATCTCGATTCCAATTTTACTAATTTAGACATGTGGACACACAACTTTCTATGATCTGAAACAGGAGCACAACTTTAAAACAAGGTGGTGACTTAGATCAAATGTAAAAACCTTTTTCTCGACAATGCTCAAGTAGATAAAATAAATAGAATTTGCAGCAGATTCTCTGAAATTGGCAGAAGCTTTTGTAATTACAGCACGTGTGGTAGGTAGGTAATTGAAACTCGTCTCGCCTGCTTTTTCTAATTTTGTCGGTTTTAGGAAGAAATTGTCAGTGTCTCAAAACCTATTACTGATCTACCGCCTGTATTACTGATTGTTGAAATAGCAATGCAGCATAGTCCCGTAGGGTGTCGGTGGCCCATATGTTCCATCACACATGAAAATGTACTCAAAATAAAGTTGCTACCTCACTTTCTTCACTCCTTAAACCAATTCACTTAGGATAACATATTTATTTACATCATCATAATATCAATATCTTTCTCTATTTTACCATGCCATGTCCTAAGTCAATAATAGGATAAATATTAATTTTTGTTTTTTCTTTTATTAATATCAACGAATTCCTTAAATTTTGACTAATAGAGAGATTTATTTGTTGGACGAAAATAAAATTCTGAGGTATTAAATGTAATTACTCAAACTACAAGAGTATTATATATAATTACATAAAATTTTAAGGGAGGATGGTGTAATTACCCTATTAATTAAGCATATCGTTTGGGCCACACAACTATGATGGGCTTTGGTTAGGGATGTCTTGGTTGGGCTTTGGCAGTCTGTAAGTGTCCGTAATAATTTTACCTGACTGAACTAATTATCTGTGGGCTTTTGTATGTGTGAAGAAGGCCCACACAACTATGAGAGATTTATATATTTCTTCAAAATTAAGAACAATTCTATATACTATATTAAAAAGAAAAAAGAACAAAAGAACAACAATTCTATATAATATGTTTCTTGATCATTAGGAATAATTTTGTACTGACAAAAACTCTAGTTAAGGGTATTTCAACTGAAATAGGAGTTAAATAAAAAATATAAATAAATTAATAATTAAAATAAAAATCAAACAAAAGAAAAAGGAGAAATTTACAAATGGTCGTCCTCCATGCCTCCATGCCGCCAACGTAACTTTGACTACTATGACCTTTTATTATACTCCTCTTATGACCTATTTAATTTAAGTATCGGAAAATTGTAATCGAATATTCCTAATATGATTTTGAAAGTGGTTTGTTGTTGAAACTCTACGCTGAACAAATCAAATTGTATCTTACTTATTGAGCTAGCAATATCCCAAAATTCACTCATAAAGACCTTGACCCGACTTTTCGGCATAACAGCTCCTATATTACGTAATTATTATTATTTTTATTTCAATAGCTTCTAGTTCTTTCTCAAAATGAAAGGAAAAAGGAAAAAATATTTAAAAAAGTTTCTAGAACAGTGGGAGTCAAAAAAAATATCAGTAGTCACCAACAATATTGGAGTCCCATTGTTGTGGCACTGCGCAAATGTGATAATCCAATCTGACAGATAATGACCACTCCACTATCTGATTTTCAACAACTCCCTTTTTATGGGAATATTTGCCTCATCGCAACACACTAAATAAACCTACTTACATGGAAAATTACTCTAAAAACGTGCCTAATAAATAATACATATTGTTTGTGAATTTTTTATGAATTTTAAACATATTTGTCATAACAATATTGATTATATTAATATATATAAAATGCAATATATATATATATATATATAAGCACATTATGAGTACCAAAATATATACACATACACATAAGTATGTGTAGTGTATTAGTACCACTACATAGGTGTACAAATTTAGACTTTAATAGTTATATAAATATATAAGATTTGTAGTTTTGTACGATTACTCAATAATATACACAAATTATGGTCTAAAGTACATACTATATTACTTATATTTGTTATTTTACAAATATTAGTAAACATAATATTGAGTCACAATATAATTATTTTTAATCCAATTCAAATAACTATTCGAAAAGTTATTTGTCTCATTTAAATCACATCATTCGAAGTGAATGAGGCCTGAATTGTATATTGATGTGTACATTCATATGAATAAATACTTATACTTCTTTATAAAAATAATGAATAATACAATGAACTATATAAAATCATTAATGCAATGTATATAAGCGCGTCGGTCGGGGCAAAATGCTTTTTTAGTCCTATAAAATAACGGCAGAGTTTGTTTTGGTATCACAACTATGACATGTATTGTTTTTAGTCTCATAAAATTCATACTTATGGATTTTTAGTTCCAAAAAAGTCGTGTGCGTTGTGATTTTGAGACTAAAAGGGCGTTGTTTGGGATTAAAAAAACATGATTTTGAATTTTATGAGACTAAAAGTATTACCTGTCAAAATTATGATACCAAAAAGTTTATCTTTATTTTATGGGATTAAAAAAATATTTTATCCAAACACATCATGATGGGTATAACAGATATACATATATATACACGTACTTATGGTTTATGTACAATAAGTATATATATATATATATATATATATACATGTGTCTGTGTAGTGTAGCAGTACGTAATGCTATAAAAATATATAGGATGGATCTGTTTGATTAATACACACAAAAAGACATAATGAAATTTGAAGTCATAGTTTTGAGGGTCAGAATAAAGTCTGACCGACTTGATCATCATCATCATAATTATCTCAATTTGATTTGTTAGGCAAATCTGATCCGTATATATATCCTAATATATATGGATTGATCATATTGACTTGACTTTCTAAGCAGTCGGATCAAAAACTCTAAAGGATAACTCATTTTAGTTCAAAATAGTCTTCCTCTACCTTATAATTATGTTAGGTTCAAAATATATATATATATATTGATGGATATTGGGTCGGATTAGTGGATATGTTACCCAATATGCACTCATATTGAGATAGAATTTGAGTCTCTTAAATACATGTTGGGATAAGGACTCATTTGGGATAAATCCTATTTAGGATATAGTTTGTAGTCTACCAATTATGTATTGGGATATGAACTCCTTTTAAAAATAGGGTTATGTACACCTATAAATAGGGTACATGGTTGTGATCAAATAACAATACAGAAACACAAATGTGATATAAAATGAGTTGATCACAATACTATATCCAATTCTGTGTACGTTTTTCCTTGGAGCATATCATAGGCTTTTTGGATTTGAGGTATGTAAATGAATGAGTTACTTTAGTAGTTTTCCGCCAAGGGGAGTAAGGTATGTTTGTGGTATGCACAAGATTTGTAGCAAGATCCGATATGGAGTAGATCTTGAAGATATTCGTAGGATGACCTCAAACCAATGAGAAAGATGATGTGTTCGTGAGCTATAAAAAGCATGGGCTTGTAGACGAGGCTGATCCATATGCTTGGATCGACGTGTTTCCACTACTTCATGTTAATTTGATTCACAATTATGTGCCTATAT
Organism: Sesamum indicum; assembly: GCF_000512975.1. Lineage (NCBI taxonomy): Eukaryota > Viridiplantae > Streptophyta > Magnoliopsida > Lamiales > Pedaliaceae > Sesamum > Sesamum indicum. The sequence continues at coordinate 17,413,874 of NC_026146.1, read as the reverse complement.
GATTAATATTTGTGTAAATAATTGTTTAATTATATGTGAGATTTATTAATTTGTGAGATAATATATGAATTATCTATTATTATTTCCAACATACATATTATTATATTTAAGGGAAAAAAACAAAAGAAGAAGGAACCCCAAATGAGAATATAATATATATATATATAGTTAATTGTAGACTTTCACCAACAAATATATCTTACCTACCATTTCCAACCTTAATTTAATTCGGCAAGGAAGGAAAATTTAACCTGCTTTCTACCTTCCTCTCTCTCTCTCTCTCTATATATATATATATATGTATATATATGTGGGTGTGGGTGTGTTTTGGGTCAAGACATTCTTGTTCATAATAAAGTAAAAGAATAATTGGACAGCCACAAAAATATCTGGTTTAATTAATTAATTTGATAAGCTTCACTACATTTTCTAATTAATGACGCAACACTTAGCTATTGCTTATGAAAGAAGTTAGGATAAGCTTCCATCGATCCACTAAAATACATATGTATATATATTTAGTACAAACAATTAATGAAATACATGTATGGGATTTTGTTTTTATAGAGACTTTATTGCATTAAACGTCACATTGAGCCACACCTCACCTAATTCTCATGGAAATATATATGATGAGTTGTATTAACATATATACATATAATATAAATATAGCTCACCAAAGATTTCCTGCAGAAACAGGTCTTCCGACATTTTTTGCCCAGGTACACACGATTTTATTGCACTAAACGTCACATTGAGATCTCGAATCTGTTGAGTTTGATGGAAATATTACAATTGCATGTATGTACCAACGCGCCTTCAAATGAAAGAAAATGTACAGTGGTACATATCCATTCTATGTTCCATGATGAGTAATATTTATTATGATTCATTACCATAAACAACTAATACTCTTTTCAATTAAATTGAATATATATTTATTTGTAAAGTCTAACTTAGTTGATAAAAATTAAGTCTTTCAATCTTTAGAGTTATAATTATTTTATTTTGTTTGATTACGAGTTGTTATTTATTCATTGTAATCTACTAGTTATGATAATATTGAATTGATTATTGATGCATTTAACATTACACTTTTGTAAAACAAATCGAGCTGGCTAGAAATATATATATACACACACACACACACACTAGGTTGTCAGTTCAATAAGTTAAGACACCCATGCCACTGACTTACACGAAATTGATGAAATATATAAATCATGTGAAATCCGAGGAACAATGTGTCAAATTTGTCTTGTTACTCAAAGTTCAAACATCGCAATTGCTTGAATTTGGTGGAACCTAGCTTTTTTTTTTTTTTTTTTTGATCAAGTTCAAAGAATGATGCCGTATAACATTTCAAATCAACTCATGGAAGTCAGCAAATAGCATCTAACCAATTCATTCCACTTGTTCACCTCAAATTGATTCCCTTTTCAGCTTCCCAGGATGATCAAATGATTCTTTTCACAAGAATGTTTTAAGTAATTTTATTTTAAAAATAACTTTATTTTTCCAATTAATTTCGAGGGTTCATTAGTTTCAAATTGTTTACTTTAGTACTTTTATTTATTTATTTTTTTGTTTTACTTGATAAATTAAATAAGATGTTGAGTGACTGATCAACTCATCCAAAAATTTAACCTATTATATACAAAATTAATTAATTAAAGTTTTAACATGGCTTCTCATGCATGTACAGGCGGTATATATGCTCTCTTTCGAAGTCTTACACACAAATTTCTTGACTCAGAAAAGTCTTACACACGAAACGTTTCCTGACCCTAATAAAAGATAATGAGTACTTTGCCTACAAATTAAAGAAAAAAGATAAATCAATTATCATTCAAAATCCCAAACACATCATGTGTAGGATACCAGAAAGGAATAAACGAAGGTTGCTAAAATGTATTCCGACATTCCTGCCGTCTAAGATATATATGCCTTAGAATTACCCAGAATATATGCAAGAATTCTCTGCAGATTCCTCCGGAGACCTACCTATAGCTAGCTACTAATCCAAACAGGCCCTTCTCGAACCATATTTTATCTAAATCTGAGCCACACAAAGTGAATAACAAACTCTTATTTGACTCCACAAAAACCCATCTTTTTTTTTTTTTTGCTAGAGATATATGTGTATATATATATATATATATATATATGGATCAGCTTCAATTTTATCTATCTATCTATCTATATATATATATATATATATATCTTCATGATCCCTTCTGTCTTAATTCTTTCCTCCAATATGGAAGCTTCTTACTATTTCTAGTGAGCTATGATCCGACCAGTAATTGGGAATCAGATTAGGAGCATATACAGCGCAGTGGCTTTGTTTAATTGGAGGGTTCTTTCCTTACTTGGGTTTTAAAATTCAAGAAAACATTCACCTCAAGTTTTATGCCTCTTACACGTACTTAGTCTTTTAGGCATGTTGATTGGGTTGAATAAGATTGGACATTAATATTTCATGTACATCACTATCCATACACACCTATAAATTTAGATTTCTATCCCTTCAATCTCACATTATCTTTTGTTTAATACTATGAAACATAGATTATATTGATTTGGGAGATTATTACAAAGCTAGCCGTTAATTATGGACTCGTATAATATTTTAATTAATTAGTTTGATATAATAAGATTGATAGTTCAAGGAGATGGCGACATATATTTTAGGAAAATAGTGTAAAAAAATTACTTCTTAGAATGATAGTTAAATAAGGAACATGATGTTTCTTTTTAAAAAAGATATAAAAGGTATTTCTTAAGACTTGATTTGAGATCGACTGCTGAAAGTTTGCTTCAAATTCAATTTGTTAGTCATAACATTTAGTTAAATATGAAGAACTATTCTATGTTAAGTTTCTTGAATATGAGTATGGCTTTGTTGTTTTAGTTTTTAAAAAATTTGACTCGTGCTTGATTTGATCTAATACTCATCTTACAAGCAATTTTCCATATTGTTCCTCATCAATCTCCTCGAACAGGTATATGATTTTTTGTTACACGTCCATAAATATCATACTCACACGTTAATTATATTTTTTTAATTCAAAATAATAATATATGTCAATGATCACGTGTTGGTGCACTAGTACAATATGAATTTTTTGAGACTATTTTATGTACCTCTGCAACTATAAAAATTACCTTTATATATGTTGAAGGCGATTTACATAATTGTAAAGACACATAAAATAGCTAGAAAAAATCCATATTGTATTAGTAATGGGACACAAAAGTTCAGCACGAAATTGTTATACAAGATTTATTTCAAAACAAATAAGTGCAACACTTGGACACTCTCACATTCTAAATATCGATATCTTAAAGATGTGAATTGGAAACAAAACTAATATTTAACTTTAAGCTCAAAGAACAAACTCAAGTTCATCTTATTTAATTTGATTCATTTTCTCAAGGCTCTATTTTATATACATACATTTTATTATAAAATGAAAAGGCCTTCCACACTCATAAACGGCGATGAATGACACCGTTGCACCAATTTTGTGTGAAATAAAAAATGCCCTTCAATTAATCTACAAATCTACACTATCATAAAAAGAAAAAGCACTCCACACTCACAAACGACGGTTAATGACACTGCTGCACCAACTTTTTAAATTTTACATTAACTCATAAATTAATTTTTTTTAATTATAATGTATTGATATATTTACTCTTATATATAATATATTTTAAAATATGAAAAATTATTTAGTATATACATACAAAAATCGCGAGGCACAACAACTAATACGAGAAAAAAAATAGAAAGAAAAAAAAAACAATAAAAATAAGTGCAGTGGTTATATGGGCAGAAACTTTGGTGGTGATTCATCCGTAATTGAGGACAATAACCCGGCGGCGTCCAAGGAGACACTCACGTGGTTGAGACAAGACTTTCTTTAAAACAAATAACAGAAAGCCAGTGTGTGGAACCCATCCCTCATTTTTTTAAATGAAAACCACTATTAATGTATATTGCCCTCCATTTCTAACAATATCATCAATCATGTTACCTTACTTTCTAACTCTTAATTTTTCTCCTAAATTTCAACTTATAATCATAGTGTAAATATTGTTTACCCTAAATCGTTATATACTTATATATATATTTATCCAAATTTAAATATGGTGTAAAAAAGTATTTTATCTTCTTTTGATGCCTGAAACGAATTTATGATTTAATAAAATAATAAACACTAATATGTGGATGGACCAAAAACTCGAACAAGGCTTTTTTAAGTGAAATAGCGTAATTTATTATTCAAAAGAATGCAATATACTTCAATTATCTTGTTGCAAAATTACAAAATATACTATTATTGAAATCATTTCGGGTTACAGCTTCCGATATTTAATCAATAGATTGTTAGGAGAATAATAATTAATAAAAATAGTAAAAATAATATGGTATACAAAAATTGTACTTGTTGCATGGAAAGCGACTATGCATAGGTCTCTCTATTGTATGATTTCATATAAATCACTCATGCAAAAGTAATCAAGTAGTCCTAATAAATACATATATATTAGGGTTTAACTATTTAAAATGCAATGAAATAGAATCGTAAAAATCTTAAATTAATAATAAATTCAAAATTTATTTAAAAATCATAGTGCAACCTTCATAAAAATACACCACATCACATATATTGTTTTTAACGAATATAAAGTCTCAAGCTTCTTAAATCCTAACACAAAATATTTTTACTTATATAGGTAGCCGCCCCCCTCCCCCCCGGCGGCTTCTCTCCATATATAGCCATTATATTATAGGGTAGGATGGGCGTATGGCCAACCTCATTAAAATCAGGAGGGTTAGTATGCCCGACAGCTTTTGACTAAAGAATATTTTATTTACGTTATTTAATTTGTGAAAATTTGAGTATTAGTTACTCACCCCTAATTAACTATATTATATTATATATGTTAATTTCAAGAAATCTATGGTAGTGTTTGAATTTGCTTTTGAGTGTTTTGTTTGGATGTTTTGGAGATAGAGAGAGAAAAATAAAAATAAGTAAGTATGTGTTGGAGATAGATGGTATATTTGGATTTGTATTTTGAGGTAATTTAAAATATTTTAAAATAAGTGGTGTAGGTTTGCTGTTGGGATTTGGGAGACAACTATCACACTATTTGTTGTCAAATCATATCTCTTTTATATGAATTTTTATATATAAATATTGTATGTTTAATATTGTATTTTTGTGAAACAAAAAGTTTAGTTTCATTAACAAATCATGTTTCTTTATATTATATATAAATAGAAAGGTGAAAAAAAAACCACACAGCTAAGTATAAAAAATACAAAAACAAAAATTAAATGTATTTTATTTAAAAATACTTAAACATAAAACCAAACATAGTGTATACAATTCGTATGCAGTATGCCTTACTTTTTATTCATTTACAGAGAATCGACTTATCCCTCTCCCGCTCATCACATTAATATATTTATATTTTTATATATTTTAATAAAATCAGTTGAGATTCCTAAATCTTTGAGTTTTATTTTTTAAAAAAAAATTATATGCCATGTCAGACAAAAATTACAAAATTAAAAATCAATAACTAATAAAGTTTAATTAATTAATTAATTAGAGTTGCAGTGCTGTCGATCTAATATATTTTGTTGTTGGGACTCATTGAATGTGTTTCTTCAATTCAGCTGTTTGTCCTTTTCGGAGAACAGTAGTGACCAATTCCAATACTCTAACGTGGCACATTTTAAGGGGCTGGAAATTAGTAAAAGACTTAAAACGTTGCTATTGAAAGCAATTTGTGGATGAATAAAATTAATTTATTTGGTCAAAATTCAGCAATTATGACCATTAAAAGCTATCTACAACTATATATCAATTGGTCAAAGATTATGTGGCCATTCAGCATTCAAGACTTGATATTACATATGTTTAGATGTAAAAGTAAAGAGAAGAGTCACATTTCATTTATCTTTTTTGCATATATACAAATTATGATTATGTATATAGGAATATACAAATTTATGGTCACTTGTGAACAATTTCAGTTTCATTTTATGTTTAGAGAAATCTAATAAGCGTTTCAAATGTAAAGATCAATTTAATATGTCGAGTTTTTGACTACCACAGACTATGATATATTGCTGATTTTTTGTGAGTTATGTATTTTTTGGATTTAACAGAAAAAATTACTCTTAAAGTAAGTATAGAGGTCAATATATCATTTTATTATTATTATTATTTTAATAGATTTTAAATTTCGAAGTTCATAAACCCTAAAATAGAATTTGAATGTCAATTGGTGGATTGGTCCCTTGTCGTGGATTATAGAGTTCCCAGTACATGGAAAGTTGACCAGTTATATAGTGTTGACTGAGAAGGTGGAGAGGTTGAATGCCCATATCTAAGAGATGATATATGACATGTAAAGTCATTCAATTTTCCCTTTGAAAAATTTTATCTGCATATTATATTTTAATGAGATTGTTCTGCCCGTGAAACTACAAACACTATGACTTGATTGTCCATCTACATGAACGAATGAATATATATATTGTCATATATGGATACAAATTAAAATATCTACTTGAAGGATACTATTGTTTCTTTTCTGGATAGTTGGAACATTTTAATTTCATTAATGATATTTCAAGAGACTCATAATAAATTCTTTACGCTCCTATGCATGAAATATAGAACACGAAATAACTGCAAAAATAAAATTATTTTTTATTCTTTTCTCTTTTTTTTTTCATGTTTTAATTGCAATAGGTGTTTCTCTCAGAGAGTCGTTATCATCTTCATTGTCTGAATTAGTGATTTTCATGTCTTTAGCACAAGTGTTCTCACAGACGGCGCCATTAATGATAGGGTAGCAGAGTCTAGCAGCACCACAATGACCTTAGAATTTTCATGAACATCCCTAGACCATTACAACGCTATTAAATTCCGATGCCCATCAAGTATAAACGCAATGTAGTTGTGATGTTAATTTTATATATAGGGTTCTTGGCAATAGGGAGAGGTGCAAGTGATGAGGGTTGGTTTACATGTTGGCTCAAAAAGCCAGATTTTTTACTAGCTTCAGCTATCCTTCACCATTCCTTTATGAAGCGTAAAAGAGCCTGTTCCTAGCCAACTTGATCCTAAAGACCCCTACTTTACTACAATCAAGATTCCATCCTGTGATCTTTTTCATTAATGCTCCATAACAATGACAACTGAATATTTTCCCAATAATCGATCTCACCCATCAAATTATCTTAATATATATATATCGAGTTGTAAGTATCTACTATGTTAACAAAGTAACCCAACAAATATTCTACGTTCACTCATCTTGTATTAGGATTTTAACGAAAGGGTATGTTCTATCAGGATAAAAAGCAATTACTGTCGCTGATAATTCTTTATCCGTCGATCATCGTCATGGATTCCTCTAGACAAGTGAAGCTCTAAGTCCAAGGACCCTGTTGCAACGCGTGTGACACAAAACTTTAAAAGAACCAATTCCTTATCTTTGTGTCTGCAAATTAGATAAAACTAATTGCAGTGGAACAAATAAAGAAATGGGGGAAATTTATAAGGTAATTAAGAATTGGAGGTCTTTTGGAAATGGGGAAAAATTATGTGATGGATTGATGAACCAACATGCCATAAATGGGGCTGTGGGGGCGCCAACGTTTTCACACTTTATTTTTCTAAGTTTATTTGGTCAAACATCACTAAGGTATCGTAATCTCTTTTCTTGCAAGGATTCGGTTAAAAGATTTGATGCTTTCCACTTTCCTCTCCTCATCTTAATTTACTCTATACTTACTATTCGAAATTTGTAACCAGACACACACTTTTTTCACTTCCCTTTTTAATATACTTGAGCGACTATATATATATATATATATATATTGATATCGATCATGTCACACACGCCAAAATATAGAAATCAGCTCATGATGATGGAAATTTATAGTTGACGAGGATTGAATCAAGTGTTCAAGGAGGACAGTTCAATAGTTCGGACACAACGCTTTCTTATGGAATATTCATATTCAAATTTTGAATGTGTTCTTGTGTGTGTGAGTGTCAAATATACCAAAAACAGAAGAAGAACAAAAAAGTAAGGCATTGAACCAAAATTTTAATATACAGAATCAAAGAGATCATTTAACTTAAAAACGGAAAATAACATAAATAGAAAAGTTGGTATTTGATTTCTAAGACGATGGGTATCTCTCTGGAGAAGAACAAAAAAAAAAAAAAAAGTTAGAAGACAATGACTTTTTAACAAATCACATGTTCTTTATCTCTTGAGAAAGATAAAAGTTATTAAATTCTGATTTTGACGTAAGATTAATTAGAATCAATTTTTTTTCTGAAAGAAACTGCAATAAAGTTCGTGCCTAACATGTTAGTATAGTTAGTCATATATAGCGAAATAAACAAATACATAAACAAGAAGAATATTATGACTAATCTAAAGTTACTATTGGGTAGAAAATACATTAGAAAAAAGGAGTTTGGGTTGGCGAGAATATATAGTTTAAAAAAAAAAAAATACATGACTCCTATTTTTCTCTCCTATTATAAAAGGATTGGAGGCATAGCTAGCCAGCAATCTATCGTCAAAAGGGACTCACACCCTCCTCTTAAATTTTGGCCCTTTCTCCTACGGCTCTTCATTAATTCATCATATATATTCACACACAAACACAAAGACACAGAGAGAGAGAGAGAGACATATATATATATATATATATGTGTGTGTGTGTGTGTGTGTATAGAGTGCCTGTGATGAGTGTGCGTGCCTGATCTGAGCCCTCTTGTTTGTATAGCCTGCGGAAGGGATTCTGTGTGAAGTCATCGGCGCGAGTTGATTGTAGAAGACGGAGAAAAATAATGGTGGGTTGGATCGCCTTTAATTTTCTTTTTTCTATCTGTTTTGGGCAGCCCATTTTCTTGCCTTGGACCGACAAACCATACATGTAAATACTATAATGTTTATGCATAATATATAGGTTTGTTTACTTGATAGTTTTCTTGCATCCTGTGATATTGAGTACTAGTGTTGGTTTGATGATTAGGAAGTGGAGAATCCATTAAGCAACACATGGGATGGGTATGTGGATTGGAGGGGAAGACCTGCTCTTAGAGGCAGACATGGCGGCATGCTCGCTGCTTCCTTTGTTTTGGGTCAGCTGATCTCTCTCTCTCTCTTACACACACACACACACACACACAGATATACTGTGAAAAGGGCAAGTTGGAAGTGGTGGGAATTCTCTCATGATCTCAACCAACAAACTTCGCTTTTTACTTCTAGACTTTCTATTGCACTTAATTGGTTTATGTAAAAATAAACCAAAGGACAGCAAATTATTTAACCAATCATTCCTCTCTATTTTTCTTCAAACTTAATTATTTCATCCCTTTTTCTAATTAAATTCGCGCCCCCGCCCCACAATATATTTTCAACAATATATATATATATATATATATGATCACCAAGAAAAAATAAGAAATCAAACAAGCGTTGAATTAAATGATATATTTCCAATTCTATTAGTAACATAATTAGCAAATAGTAAAAAAGAAATAGTTGATTTTTTTTAAGTTACATTTTGGAATATGGTTCTGATATTAAAATATTCTGAAAAAAAAAATGAACTTGGAAACAGTTGTGGAGGTGATGGAGAATTTGGCATATCTGGCAAATGCAAGCAACCTGGTGTTGTACCTTTCGGAGTACATGCATTTTTCGCCGTCGGAATCGGCTAACTCCGTCACCAATTTTATGGGGACGGCGTTTCTTCTGGCGCTTCTTGGTGGCTTCTTGTCCGATGCTTTCTTCACCTCGTATCAAATCTACCTCATCAGTGCACTCATTGAGTTCCTGGTACTACTATACCTGTTCTTTTTTCTTTCAGAAATAACTTCTTTTTGTATTTAATTTTCTGGTGTGCTTTTGGCTTATTTGTTGGGGGGGCTCAGAAATTTATGTGGTTTCGTGCTTCTTTCTGTCCGACTGTAACAATTGCAGGGCAAAAAACCATCCATAAGTGTTGGGAAATGTGAAGAAATTAGCCATTAAACTTTGATTTTTGGAAGATAGCGAGTGACTTTGAAGAATCTTGTTCATGAAGGCATTCAATTCAATAATCGTCTAACATTGCATTTTAATTTAATTAATCACATATGTGGCCTTAATCATTATAGTTTTAAATATGGCGTTTCATTGAATTTTGTAAAGTTGACATGTGATCTCAAATAAACTGAATAATTTTTATTTTTTATTTTTATTTAAAAAAAGAGAGAGATCAAAATCGATTCGTGTGGGATGACCAGCCCACTTGCTGCTGCTTTTTGTTTGTGAATTGGGTTTTTGATGGTTTGCTTCAAAATGAGAGAGAGAGAAAGAGAGAGGTTAGTTACAGTTTCTTTACTTTGTTTTGTCCTATCTACTCTGACAATTATCATAAATTGCAAGAAAACACAAAGTTTGTGATCTTCTATGTGTGCATATCGACAACCAAGACAATTGAAGGCCACATTTATGCCAACCAAGCATGCAAAACTCTGTAAGAAATTTAAACTAAATCCTCTTCACAAACTCATCACATCACCAACAAAATTCCTTCCTTTTATGAAACTCCACAATCATCAAAAACTTTACAAACATTAGCTGCAATCAAATTTCATTTTATCAAAATTCCCAAAGAAAATAGAGAGTTTGAGTTGGTGAAAAAAAAAAGGCTGAAAATGGTCAAAGGTAGTGGACATTTGTCTTCTTTTATATTTTTTATTTTTCGGTTCAAACTAAGACAAAAGCAAACTTCATTCTCTCAATACGTGGAAAATATGTTATGTTTCCTATCATTAATTGTTTTGTCTCTCGTTGTTTTTGATGTGTAATAAAACCATATTTCAACCAATAGCTTATCAACACCACTGCCTACAGTTTTGCATTCCCTTCCCACCACGTAATTTCGTGTTTACTTAAACAAAAACCCAAGTCGCTATTAATATAATTACACTCATTGTATACAAAGCTTCTTGAGATCATCACTATTAAAGGAAAGTCAGCGTGATTTGACAGTTGATGATTTATATACACGCCACCAACATTATGTTAAAGTTGAAAATTTCAGTAATATTATGAAAATAACGTGATGTGGTAAAATGCAATTATGAATGGTACTATATATGTTTGTGCATTTTTGAGAGAACAAGTGTGTGGTGAGTTATTGATTAGGGTACATCAGTATGTTGACATGTCATGGTACAAATGTACATATGAAGACACATCTCCTCTCCACTTAGTATTTTAGGAAAGCCACGTTTAGATAGTGACCATTTTAGGCCCAAAATTATCCCACACACTACAACTCTTTGCAAAATTGCTGGAAAATGTGAACAAACTTGTGCCCATGTTTATTCTTTCTAGACCTTCCAATTAGTGATATCCCACATTGGAAATTTAAATTTTTGATATGATGTAATTGTATTATTTTGACTCATTTGTTGGCGATTTTCATATTGCAGTGGTGATTGTTTTAAATAGCTTTTAATTTAAATTAAGTTATTCGGGACACATCAAGAATAACAAAAAGAAACAATTATCTTTTGACTCCTGATTCATACTCTTGTGACCTTCCAACTTGTTTTTGTTTAACAGGGCCTGGTAATACTCACAATACAAGCACGCTCAGGTTCCCTAAAACCACCAAAATGTGAGCTTGGCAACCCGGACATTCCATGCCAGCAAGTTCATGGTGGAAAAGCAGCAATGCTGTTCTCAGGCCTCTATCTTGTGGCGCTCGGTGTTGGAGGTATTAAGGGGTCGTTGCCGGCACATGGAGCTGAACAGTTTGATGAGAGCACTCCACGGGGGAGGAAGCAACGCTCAACGTTCTTCAATTACTTTGTGTTTTCCCTCTCGGCTGGTGCCTTGATTGCTGTGACCCTCGTTGTGTGGATTGAAGACAACAAGGGGTGGGAGTGGGGGTTCGGTGTTTCAACATTGACGATATTCTTGTCGATACCCATCTTTCTAGCTGGTTCAGTGTTTTACAGGAACAAGATTCCTCTTGGAAGTCCACTTACAACGATATGTAAGGTATGTTTTCCCCATTACAAGAAGTTTAAATACGTCTATCCAGAAGTAATTCTCAATGTCAAAAATTATGAACCTGGAAGAAAGAATGTTGGATGATGCCTTATCTGTTTCCTGCTATATTACTCACAATGAGACAGGCTGTTGCTTTGTCCTTATCAAATTGTTCTAACCTGTTGAGCAGGTTCTCATAGCTTCCTTGCTAAACACTTGCATGCCAAGAAGTTCCAGTAACGCCATTGCAAGTATGTCTACGAGCCCATCTCCAACTCCATTCCCTGAGGAAGAAATTGCAACTGGAAACGGCAAAGACACAAAGTCATCTCATGAATCTCCATCAGAGAGCCTCAAATTTCTCAACAGAGCAGTGGTAAACAAACCAGCATGCGACATGCTAAAATGCTCGGTACAACAATTGGAAGAAGTCAAGATTGTCATAAAGATCCTCCCAGTCTTTGGTTGCACCATAATGCTCAACTGTTGTCTCGCTCAGCTCTCCACCTTTTCCGTCCAACAAGCAGCCACTATGAACACAAAGCTCGGATCCTTAAAAGTCCCACCGGCCTCTCTGCCCATTTTTCCTGTTGTCTTCATCATGATCCTTGCACCGCTATACGACCATGTGATCATCCCATTTGCACGAAGAGTAACAAAATCCGAGACGGGGATTACTCACCTCCAGCGCATTGGAGTCGGCCTAGTCCTCTCCATAGTAGCCATGGCTGTGGCGGCACTGGTTGAGATCAAGCGCAAGAGAGTAGCAACTGAATCTGGATTGCTCGACTCCACCAAGCCATTGCCCATTACGTTCTTCTGGATTGCGTTGCAGTACTTGTTTCTGGGATCAGCCGATCTTTTCACCTTAGCCGGGCTGCTGGAGTTCTTCTTCACAGAAGCACCATTTAGCATGAGATCATTGGCCACTGCACTATCTTGGGCATCATTAGCAATGGGATATTACTTGAGCACTGTCATTGTATCAATAGTTAACAGCATCACCGGTGACTCCAAGCACAAGCCATGGCTCTCGGGCAGCAACTTGAATCAGTACCATCTGGAGAGATTTTACTGGCTAATGTGTGTCTTGAGTGGATTGAACTTCCTGCATTATCTTTTTTGGGCAACAAAGTACAAGTACAGATCAAGGAGGCCTGACAAATAGTATTAGGCTGTGGAAATGTGTTGTTCAAGTTGGCAATTTTCATGTCTATTGACCGACGGGGGAATCGTGCAACCGGAGAAATCTTTTTGGCTGTAAATATTCCGATGATTTGCTGATCATGGAGGCACAGCAAGAGGTACTAGATCTGGCTACAGCATAAATTGGATCATATCAAAAGTCCAATGTTAGTTCTTGTTTTGTAACATCATGTTCAATACTGATATCAGAATGATCTGGTCACCCTTGAAATGGAAAGAACTTGATCTCATCGAATTTTCCACTGTTTGCAAATCAACAACATGACTTTGTTCCCATAACTCAAAAAAATTCCTTAATTTCTTTGGCAATTAAGAAAAAATAAGTGCCCTAACAACAGGGGATGTAGCTCAGATGGTAGAGCGCTCGCTTAGCATGCGAGAGGTACGGGGATCGATACCCCGCATCTCCACTACTTAATTTTCATTTTTGCTTGATGCTTGATCAATTCATGTCTGATTTGATGTTGATACGCATGAAAACAACTCAAGCAGCTAACATGAAAAGGGAATAATTGTCAAGAGAATTGACACTACTATTGCTCCTTCTATTCTTACATTTTCCTCATCCGTTCAAACAATCAAGAGTTCAGTTATTTAATTCTGATCCAAACACAATGTCCAGGTACGCCCTGGTGCACCACGAACAGCATATAATAACCCGGAGGTGCAATGTTAGCTGTTGGAGGCGCGTACACAGTAACCTTATGGTCAAAAGCAGAAAGCTGGTGGGCATTCACGACGTACAACACCAGAAGCCTCTGGTTCATCGCGAATGAATGTGTGGTGAACGAGGGTGCAGCCATTGCAACCATGTATTCTCCCACATGCTGGTACATCCCTAAGGTGAAAGTGATGGCGAACTGCTGGCCGTACGATATGACATTATTAGAGGGACCCTCTGTTGACAGAATTGAAGGGCGGAGATGGGCGTGCTCTGAGGCCAGGTATGGTGGAGAAAATGCTTCCAAGCTTAGCTCCGTGGGGTACCTGACGCCTGTGAAGTTGTACCTCACGTGCGGATTGCTTCCGCCGACTAGAACTCTTCCGTCGGGCAGCAAGGTAGCTGCTGAGTGGTACATTCTAGCAATTTTAGTGGGATTGAGCACACTGAATCTTTTAGTCGGGTCGGGTTCATATGGTTTGTAAATAACCGGGTTCAACACAGGGTTGATCGCGCATTCCCACCCAGCCGTTCCATTTGCGGCCCCGTTGACAATGATGACATCACCCGTCGGTAAAAGTAGCATGTCGGGCATCACCCGACCCATTGGCATATCCTCCATTTCCCATTTCGGTTCTTGATCCGTAACCCGGATTCTTCCACATGAACTCGAAGCTGCCACGTACAAACCCTCTACAGCCTTCATATAAGCGCCACCTCTTGCACCACCGCACACCATCACCTCCACTTCCGGATGAGACGGAGAGTCATCCCATTCTCCGGCAGTTAACTTCAATGGCAGCATCACAGAGGAGCCTGTTGCTGGGTACGTTCTTTTTTCGCCGGGGATCACCGGAAATTCTTTAACAATCTTGTTCTTCTTGTAGTTCAACAGTACAGAACGCTGGTTAGCGAAGACAAAGAGGTTGCCGTCGGGCAACAGGTACAAGAATGGATAAAGATTGTTCTCTTCTTTCATATCAGTGGTTTCTTTCAAGAATGGGAAATAATAAAAGCTGTTTTCAAATGTGTTCTTGGGGAAAAATTCGTAGCTAAAAGAGCTTCTTCCACCTACTATGATCACACGTCCATCGGGCAGAATATGATCAGAAGAATACCATCTATGAACTGTTAAGTTCTGGTGCAGCTCGATCCAATCGCATTGGTCATCATCACAGGGTCTGAAGAGCCTTATTTTATGGCCACCACCATGATAACCACCAGTTTGTATAAGGGTTCCTTCAGAATTAACGGCGCCGGAGGAGCACCAGACGTCGGTTTTCACCAGGAGCGGGCGGTAGGTATTCGAAGCCACATCGTAGAGGAGGGAGTGTGCTGTGCAATCCTGTGAAACGGCTTCATCGCTGTGTCTACATTTTCCGGAGGGTAGGGTTAGGTTTGAAGGGCCAAAATCCGTGCGATCAAAGATTAGGACTTTGTTGTTGTAGAGGAGTTGCATGTGCATGGCGGAGACCCCGATGGTTTCCTGCAGAAGGGACCATTCTCCGCCGCCGACCATGGTGTCGGAGTTGTGTGATGTGGTGGGTAAAGAAATGCTTGATGAGAAGAAGAGTGAGGTCGAAATGTGTGATTGAAATCTTGATGGGGAGGCGGAGGAGGATAAAATGTCCGGCGACATGGAGGGGTCGAGCTCGCGTCCGCCGCGGGGACGGGGACGGTGTTGTGAGCTGAAAGTAAAGAGTGAAATAATGACGAGTAGTAAGAAGAAGAAAGACAGATTCTTGAATGCCATTGAAGAGAATTTCTTGACTTTCTTGATCTGATGGAAAATAATGTGAGGAGACTTTATATTTAAAAACGGAGAAACTGAAAATCAAAATCCACCATCAACATTCTTCTTTTTCTGCAAAGCTCCCTTTTCAGGGTTTTTTCTTTAAACGACCCAGGTTATAATTTAATCATTAATTTAATCATTAATAATATAAAATGTATATATAATTAAATAAATAACTAATTTATAATAAACTAATAATTATTGTTAAAAATCAATACAGTGATGGAAACTTTTGATCTTTTAGTTATGGATTCTCCATTGCACCAATTAAATTAAGTCTTATTGGCATTTTGAGGCTTTTGTTGAGCACAAAGTCGTGGAGTCGTTGTAAATTAAAATGTGCGTAGCGGGTAATTAATAACTTTAATGCTTACTTTTCCAAAATAAGTTAACAACTTTAAAACTTATTCATTTCTATTTTGCTAAATTTGACAAAGAATACCATTTTTTTCTTTAATTTCTGACTAGCTATCGGAGTATAGCCAATATATGTCATATATAATTCTAAATTTTTGTTATATTTTTATAATTGATGAAATAATAAATAAATAAAACTAATATTTTCTGAACATTTTTTATTAACTTCAAATATACAAATAGATTTTATTATTAAAAAAACAAAAACTTAAAGAGATGGCCATAATATGTAAGAATAAATAAGTTTGCCGACATTCTAATCAACATATTGCGTACCAAAAATAATTATTATAATCCCGTCATAGTATAGACATCCCCTCATGTTGTTACTACTTGTCGTAGCTATCAATTTTAAGACTGTCAAGGGAATTAAGGATATATATCTGCCAAAAGCACGTTTTCATTATTTTCTTCTGTTCAACTAAATATTTAGATCTGCTTCAAATGTCAGTTCATTTCTGAATCATCGAAAAATGCAGGACTCATAATTTAATGCCTATTGTACAATTACAAAGTTTTGGAAGCAGCAGACCCCCACATCACATTTTTTCACGCAATTGTCCAGTGACCTGTCGTGTTGATAAATTTTTGTTTTATATTTGATATATAAATATTATGTGTATAAAGTTTATACTATATATATATATATAAACTATTAAAACCTCATTATGAAATAAATTTATAAATCCAATATCCAATCTTTAATGGACTAATCACGATTTGTGTCATTGTGGATAGTGTTAGAATGATATTGATTTTCTATCACATTTTTGTATCCCATATGTTAGTATTATGCGATCGAGTAATTGACATTTATTCTTTTCAAACTAAAAATACAATTAAATTAAACTGTAATTTAAAAATAGAATCACATAAAATCAGAGGTTATTGTAAACTAATTTTCGGAAAATTGTTATCAAAGGACTAGTTCGGTGTTGTGTTGTGGGCTCGTAGCCCATGAAAACTTATATAAAATTGTTATACGTTGTTGGTGGGGAAGCAAAAAAGAAAAAGTACATTTATCGACTCAACCCAATATTGAATAATTTACAATTAATTATAAATATTTTTTATTATTTAAAAAATTATAATTTTTTTTAAAAATTAATTACCGTCTAGTAAATACCTCCTACAATGACTGTCATGATAAAATATTTAAAATTTTAAAATGATGATGGATCATTTATAATTATGGAAAAATTCAAAAATATTCCATTGTAATTAAATAACGTGTTTTAAGATAAATTCACTAAACACCATTTCATTATGGAATACATCTTACAAAGCATAGACACGTTTCTGCATTTGAGTAAGATTTTTTTTTTTTTTTAATTCGAACGAAAGGATTTGAATTTGAAGGTATAAATGAATTTAAAATTTATCGTAATACAACAAAATATAATTTATAATAAAAGCTTAAGAATTTAAAATTCTTTACTACATAAGCTTATAAAAACAGGTTTGATGTATTTATTACTATGGATTTAAAGTCTTTAAATTCAAACACAAGGCAATGGACTTCTTTTTCGTGTGAAAAAGTTTGAGTAATTAATTTTGATGGGATCATATCATGTTTTTAATGATTGTAGGTACTTAATTTATAGAGGGTACATTATTTATATATTACTAACCAACGTAAAGAATAAAAAACTCAACCTATTTAATTAAAAAAAAACTCATTATTAATTGAATCATGAAATAATTCGTCAAATTTGAAAAACACGATCTCACTATGAATGCAAACAAGTGGTTGTGAAATGTTTCCTTGGAATTAATAATATCAAAATTTCATAATATGTTGACGAGGATTGAGAAAAATTAAAAAATAATAAGTATATATTTAGATAAAAAGTTTATATTAATTAGGATTTTTATTTTTAAGTTTAATTCTAGTAAGATTTTTTTATTGTAAACTTATAAATACACGGACTCATTTCATTATTCAATACTTTGATGAATATTCTTTTCATAAACCTTTAGATTTATCATTAGGCTTGTTTTGATTTAAATGTCATACATTGCCTTCTTTTTTTTTTTTAAATTATTACACCGATTCAATTAATACATTAATATACTAAGAATGATTAACAATAAATTAAAATAATTATCCATTCAACTAGTTCATCAACATAATTGTAAATTGTAGCAATTTCTGCTCGTACTTATCTTTTTATTCTCAGTATTTATTTTTTATTAGTATTCCAGTATTTAATTTTTTGTTGAGTTTGTTGCCAGTTAGATTTCAAAGTAAGTTAGTTTTCTTCTTTAGCTAGAACTCTATTCTTTATATATAGTTTCACATCTCTGTAACTTCAGAACTTGAGTTTAGATGAATAAAGCATAGTTTTTCATATTCTCTATTCTTTAATTTATTGCCATGGATGTACTCTATTTCCACCCGTCAAATTCTTCACATAAATATATTAAAATAATCCATATAAAGTGTAATAAAGTACCTACACATTCGACAAGACTTAAATTCATAACTTCAACCTTAGTCATGAGATTTCATGCTTAGCTTCAATTACTAGATTAACACATCATTAGTATTACATACTTTATAGAAAATGAGTAAATGGCAAAAATTCGATTTTGTAAGAAACTTTACGCCTATTTCCTTTGAGAATTAGTAGAAGTATTTGAGCAAGGAAATAGCCGTATGGAGAAAGAATAAAATAAAATAAAAAAGAGATTGCTTGAGAGTATATTTCCATAATTACATATCTTTGGATACAAATGAATGAAGCATGGTCCGTGATCTCGAGTCCTACTTTACTTAGACTACTCCGCGGGTTCACCATTCTTCTGTGCGGATCCGGTTATCTGTTTTTTATTTCATTCGCACTGGAGTGTTCTTAAATCCGGTTCATCGTCGAATCTGTTCGCCGCTGCTCCATCGGAACGCCAATCTCCGATAAGGTAAAATTTTGCGATCACCTTCATTCCTACGTACGATATGCAAAATTGTCAATTGCATCAAATTTATAGACTCGCGTTGTAGAATTTTCGGTTGGTTTGAAATGTGCTAGAGTGTTGTGTTCGTGTGTGAAGTTATTAACGTAACTGCACGATTGAAGACCTAGATTTGTGGAATCGGTGAATAGCTATCTGTTGGAGTTTGGTACGCTGTTCTGATTTGAGTTGGATGGTTTATGATTTTTGTGTTCGCCAATCTGGGTTTTATGTATGCGGAAATGAAAGTTATTCATGATTTTTTATGGAATAGGTGAACTTTTTGATTTAAGTAGATATGGCATTGGAAGTTGGATATTCGGATTAAGTGCCTATTGCATTGATGTTGCTAAATAAATTTGGTTGGTAAATGGATTAGTCATTCTTTTGAGAGTATATGCATGTGAATATTTCGAATTGAAATTCTGAAGTTGATGTTCAGATGTAAATAAATTGAATGAGACTGATTTATTTTTCCTGTTTACGAAAACAGTTTGAAGCTATAATTGTGATCTTTCTTGATGTTGCAGAAATAATTTTGGCAGAAAATGAATTTCTTGATGCTGAGGTCTAATAATCAGACTGCAATTCAGGAGCAACAGTCTGTTAATGAGACTCAGGTAGAGCCAAATCATGCATCAAAACGGGGTACTACATTAGAAGGTCTAATTGCTGAAGAGAAATTACCACAGAAAACATCTTCTGAATCCCACATTTCCGAAATTGATGATTATGGGGATGAGAACGATCGCACGGCAGGTTCAAGTGGGAAGAGTGACTCTCAACTTGATGGCCACATAGATGTTTCAGAAAATGGTGGATCGATAATCATTCCATGTAGTATGACCTCTTGCTTGCCCGCAATGGTCTACAGTATTCAGTTACATGTTTACTTGATCAGAGTTGGCCTGTGAATCAATAGAATCATGCTGAATGATCTCCTCACCTTATCTGGTTACTACAAACTTTCCTTAATTAAGAAACATATTGATGATTCCCAATTCCACCAGCACCCCCAATGTCCATTTGGGCTTAGCTTTACATTTTCTGCGTGTCTTGTGCCAGTTCGCGGCATTTGTTGCATCTAATATTTGTTGAGTTACTCAATGCTTTCAGTGTGACAACACCAGAATGTTTTTTTGTTTTTGGTTAACTAGTCATGCTGATATGCTCAAGCTAAACTTTAGTCACCCAGGGTACAGGTACTCCGTGTTGTACAGACCTATCATTTCTTGGGAGTTCCCTTTTCGGTAGCAGCTAATGTGTTGACTTACCTGCTAAAATGAACTGGAGTTAGCTTCTGGATATGTGCTTAAGCTGTTATCTCTTTCTTCACTTCAGTTTTCAGAAAAT
The DNA here is from genome assembly GCF_000512975.1 of Sesamum indicum. Taxonomy (NCBI): domain Eukaryota; kingdom Viridiplantae; phylum Streptophyta; class Magnoliopsida; order Lamiales; family Pedaliaceae; genus Sesamum; species Sesamum indicum. Next base: position 17,393,376 of record NC_026146.1, on the reverse strand, counting down.
GGTTTCACTTAATATCAAAAAATTATATTTTACAAACTGTTTAACTCATACATTGCTTTTTCCAGAAGAATTTCCTGACAACTGGACAGAGGCACCAGATATACTGTCATATCGCTCCCTAGATCGCAGCTTTGTTTTTCCTGGTATCTCTTTGACACACTCCCATCCCCCTAATGACATTATGTAGTATTCACACTTGAGTTGCTATTATGGGGTTTCCTCTTTTACATGTTTGCATATGTCCTTTTCTTAGGTGAACAAATCAGAATACTGGCATGTTTGTCTGCATGTAAGCAGGATACAGAAGTTATTACACCATTTAAAGTTGCTGCGGTCATGAACAAGAATGGGCTCCGACCAAGCCCGCGGAAACAAAATGATAAAGTCGGAGAAGAACCAAATCCAATTTCGCAAGCAGTAGATGCAATTACTCAGCAAAACAATCAAAATGGTGATATTATGATGAAAGGGAATATTGATTCACAAAAGTATGTGTCAACTGGTGAATCTCTCCTCAGAATGGAAAATCATAGGAGACAGACTGAACAATTGTTGCAAAGGTTCAATAGTTCACATTTTTTTGCTCGAATTGCTGAGTCAAATGAACCGCTTTGGTCTAAAAGTAGAGCTCAAGAAGCCCATCCCAAATTGTCCGAGATATTTGAACAAAAATTGAAGGAAGATTCTTCAGCAACTGCAAAGACTCTGAGAAACAAGAATCCTGTTAGTGCTGTGATTGACAGAGGAACATTTGATGCTCGGACATCTGGGGGAGTTGCCAGAGGTGCTGTCAAGTGCTGCTCACTTCCAAATGGGGACATAGTGGTATGTTTTGCAGAAACATGAAAAAGTTCATTATTACACTTTTTAATCCTGGGTGGATACTACTTGCTGCCATAGACATTTTATTATCTTACTTTAAGGGGTTTGGATTAGAAGGTCACTTTTCTCTATTACTCTTTAACTTGGTAATTTAGAATCTAAAAGCTGGTGCATACATGAAAGTTTTGCCCAGGCAGATCATTTGTCAAAAATGGTTGGAGAATTTGCAAAAGCAGTGTAGGTAATCGGACATCTTTTCGAGCCTTAGCACCCTGGTTGACCTATAGAAGATATGTGGCACTATGAGCTAATTTAGAGCTGGTTCTGTCTGTTTTCACCATGATACAATTCCTTGGTGGTTTAGGATCTAAAGTTCCTATGTGAAACTGCACTAGGATCCACCAACATGGTTTTCTTTTACTTAGTACAAACAGCCAGTCCTGGTGCATGTGCAACTGAATTTATGTTGAAAATCTTTATATTTGCTTTTCTGCCTATTTCACTTTACCTCTATGCTTGTGATTTCGTGAATAGGTGTAATTACAGAAAAAGATTAAGGGTTAGAGCTCCTGAATTAGGTGTAGAGTTAGCATTTAGCATTTCTTGATGCTTTTTAGCTTGTCCTGGTGTCCTACACTGTATGTTTGTTTCTTCCTGAAAACAATTGCTTCTTTTTAACTGACAGTCTTGGTTGCATGTGTTACTGTTGATTTGAACTCCATTTTCTCGTTTGGAAGGATTCAGGTACTTTTACAGGTAAATGTTGGGGTTGAGTTTATGAAGGATCCGATCCTGGAGATTCTTCAGTTTGAAAAGCATCATAAAAGAAATCCGATTCTTGAGAATGAGCACACTCTCACTTCCTTTAATCATGACCCTTCCAGCGAATTATTAAAGTGGTTGCTTCCGTTAGAAAAGTCTCTTCCACCTCGTACTTTATCACCTCCTATATTGAGTTCCACTACAAGTATTCGGAGCACTTCTGCGAGAACTACGGTATCTGGATCTTCTGGTTCTCAGCTTTTCTCTTTTGGTCATTTCAGAAGTTATTCTATGTCCTCGCTTCCGCCAAATATGACTCCACCACAAGCCATTCCAAAACCTACTGCTAAACCAAGCTTTGACCCAGAAGACTGGAGCCAATTTTCATTCAGGAAGATTGTGGAAAGTGGAAAAAGTGGGAATGAAGTGCTACTATCTTTTCGTGGTGTGCCATTGGAGCCCGAGAGATTTTCTGTTAGGTGTGGTTTGGAAGGAATATTTACACCTGGAAGAAGGTGGAGAAGAAAAATTGAGATAATTCAACCCATAGAAATTCGTTCTTTTTCTGTTGATTGCAACACAGATAATCTTCTTTGTGTCCATGTAAAGGTGTGGTTTCCTTTATCTCCCTCCCCAGTGTCTTTCTCCACCTCCTTTATCCTTTCTCAGTTAGTATAGTTGTTATGATTGGAATCTTGTCAACAAAGATCTCATCAAAGTTGATTATGGATGATTCTGGAATATATAATACTGGTTTTGGGCATTAACACACAGGACCTGATGATCTTTGCAGAATGTTTCACCTGAAAATGCACAGGACATTGTGGTCTTCATAGATTCCATAACAATAATTTTTGAAGAGGCATCAAAAGGTGGACCACCCTTATCTTTACCGATAGCTTGCACAGAAGCTGGGAACGAGTACAGTTTACCGAATTTAGAGCTCAGGTTCTTTGTCTGCTTAATGTCCTTTAATTAACTTGTTGCGTCTTGCATGGCGGAACATATTTGCTAGATATTTTAAAACCTTTTTACTAATCATACCTAATATAGTTAATTTCATTAAGAAAGTGCTGCTTGAACCTCTTTATGTTTTTTAGTTATCAGAAATTCATCTTGATTGAGAAACTCCTTTGGTGGTAGTAATATGTGTAATTGGCAGGAGAGGTGAAGAACATTCTTTTATTCTGAAACCTGCAAAGACATTATCAAAGCATCCCAAGGGTAAGACTTATGGTAATTTACAACTGCCGCACTTGTCTCCTGCAAGTGCTGGATCAAGTTGGCATCCCTCACCCAATACTGAAGGGAAATATAGTGGAACCCTGTCCGATCAATTTGCAGTTCTTGTATCATGTCGATGCAATTATACTGGTATGAAGCCTGAGAATATGTGATTTTCTGGGATAATTTGGTCAAGAGATTTCTGTTTTCAGGGTACTTATGTACTTGTCTGTATCTGTAGAATCAAAGTTGTTTTTTAAGCAGCCAACAAATTGGCGGCCTCGTAATTCAAAGGATCTTATGATCTCAGTTGCATCTGAAACATCAAGACAAACTCTTGGATCAGATGGAACTCAACTGCCTATTCAGGTTGTCCATGGAATGTTGCAGTCATTTTTCTTCTGTATGAAATTGCTAACTTCAGCTTGTGTGGCTCAAAATTTCAGATTTTAACTCTTCAAGCATCAAATATGACATTCGAGGATCTGACATTGACAGTTCTGGCCCCAGCATCATTTACTTCTCCTTATGTATTGTCCTTGAGTAATTCACCATCTTCACCTTTGAGTCCCTTTGCTGCACATCGTGAGCCGGCAAAAATAATGAATAGTGATACACAAGGAGCTGATGTGCATGGGCTGAGCTCCGTGTCTCTGAATCAAGGACAGAACGTGGACGACGGTGATGCTCCGCAATCAGTTTCTATTAAGGAGCATCCTATGCCCATATCTGATGCAGTTCCCAGAAGTGATCTGGGTTGCACACATTTATGGTTGCAGAGTAGAGTTCCGTTAGGGTATATCATCTCTCTTGCTTTGATATCCGTTTCTCTTTTAACTTACTCAATTCCTAAGGGTTTGTTTCTCTTTGCACCAGCTGTGTCCCTTCTAAATCTACAACGACCATCAAGCTTGAAGTTCTCCCTTTGACTGATGGCATAATCACTCTTGATTCTCTACAAATTGATGTTAAGGAGAAAGGTGAAAATGTCTCATGGTTCTCAATCATTTCGCCTCTGTCTGTAAATCAAGCATGTAAAATGGCAATCATGCACTTTTTGCTGTTCTGGATGTATTGATATATACTATGGTGGTCATATATGTGTGCTTGGTTGTTAATATGGTTTCAGTTGCTTTATTCTTGTATAACTCGCAAGAGTAATTTGTAAGTTAATGATTGGGAATTTATTTGGGTATGACAGGTCTTACCTATATACCTGAGCACGAGCTGAAGATTCATGCAACTACGAGCATTGCAACAACTAGAAAGTGAGGTGGCTCCTTTCAAGTTTTAATGATTTGATTGTTATCATTGTGGTCCTGGCAAGATACTCAAGTTGCTGAGCGGCACTGGGCCTTTTCTATTCTCTAATCATATGAGTTATAGAACTTGGTCGCTCCAATTGCTATATCTGAGCGAAGCGTTGCACTCTCGTACCTTCTAGACCAGGCTTGACATATGGTCTTCTTCACATGTTCCTGGAGCATGCAAGTTAGATAATGGCAATCCATACTGGCCCTTTCATGTGAAGGGTACATTATGCACCCAATTGTAGCAGCATACATTTGACTTAAGTTTCAAGTTGATGTGAGCCTATTAGATTTTGTATAAGATAGAGTATACTAGGAAAGTATTATCTTTCAAATTTAATGGCAGATTTGTAAGAAAAACAGCTCCCAATTTGAGGTTGATTCATTGTTCGCAATTGAAGTTTTTATTTATGAATGGGAAAGCTAATTGTCCTATCTATGATCCTTGTGCTCCTTTCCGTCGTCAGTTCTTCTATATGATGTATAATCAATTTTGTTTAACATCAGGTAATTCCTTGTGCATTGTGTTATTGTCACATATGCTGCTCATTCCAGAATTTGCTGGACTAATAGTATTGCACAATTAGGAAATCAAGCTAACTGTGACACATGGTTGCAGAGAGTTGCGAACGGGCGTGCTGTTGGAAGATGGAACCTGTTACATATTGAACAATTGGTGCTGTTGGAAGATGGAACCTGTTACATATCGAACAATTGGTCAAGGTAAACGTTATAATTGCGACATCTTTGCATTTTAATTAAGTGGAGATAAAGATTATCTAACAAATCTATGACATCTCTGCATTAAAATATAGTTGCAGTCCTTTTCTAAACATGCTTGATATTGCACAACTAGGAATTAGATCCCAGCTCTAAAAATTTCAGGCTGGAACCACAGGGAATAGCTTGCTTCTTCTTCACTCCAACCTAATTTGGTTAGGTAATTGGACAACTGGAGGTCTGACCTTTTAGCAATGCAGGCAGGGCAGTTAGTCTAAAGAAAAATGGTCTATGATTGAAAACCATTTATATTTTAATGAGCTAATCGTTTATTTACATGTGAAAAGATATGCTGCAAGTCAATTTGTTATTTAGTTTATTAAAGTTACGAGCATTGAAATATCTATTCTAGTTATAATTAAGGATATCGTGCTAGATATAAGTCCAAATTATATTTGTGAAGGTACATACAAGAGGATTGGAAAAACCTGGCAATTTGTGTTGAATGCATTAGTGACGTATGTCGAAATCAGCAAGCACTTGAGGTGTGGCATGTTGCGTGGTTATTTTCTCTCCATATCATATATCCTCCTTTACTAGTGACACATATCAATTTTTATTCTAATACGGCGTAAAGCTAATCTCTCTACTGCTACTCCCACTTCTTCCCAGTATTCAATTCAAAGTGGTTAACTGGGAATTTGGTTTCACACTGCGGACTCTAATTACCGATTGCACAAGAAATTGAGGAGTGCATTGAAACATTGGAACAAATGAGATGAGAATATTGGAACATAATGGACTAGCTATATATATACGTATATATATATATATATATATATATTTTCTTTTCATTTATCTAAATAAAATACAAATTCAAGTCATACCACATCAACAATTATGCCTCCTTAAGCTTGATATTCCTGCCAATCAAGGTAATTCAAATTGATACTTGTTATGAATATCAACTGTTCAATCATTTGATAATCAGAGTCATTATTTGATAAATGATCACTACTATATTTTGTTTACTTTATTTACTTCAAGTCTGATATTAATGTGGTTGGCGCGTCATTAATTGTGATAAATACATGATTGAAATCATGAAATTATCTATCCCATCCTAATCTCATCATACAAAGTAAAAAAAGCCCATAATATATCATTTTATAATTGTTAATAACTAATAGTATAAATATTCAATATTAATAATTATAATTGATTTATTAAAAAAAAAAAGAAAGAAACATATGAACAAGACAATCCTGAAAGATGCATGTATGCTGACATAGTCCAATATAAAATTTTCTGCTCCCAATGATTAATTAGCGGAGACAATCTCAATATTTATACCATCCTATCTCAAAGTCGGATATTAAAATTCGACATTAATGTAACAAATCCGGTAAACTATTCATCATCAGGAATCAAGTAGTAGAGCATTGGGAGGTGACTCACTAATACTTGGAAAGGGTATCAAACCAAAATAATGGGTATATGCTGCTCTCTCTAATTTAGTTTTCTCACTTATGAAAAGTCAAAAACAATTAAAAATAATATTAAATTTTATTATCTTTTTTCTTTTTCTATTAAAAAAAATTGAAAAAGAAAAGAGAAGATGCATGAACAGAATCATTAAAATCCACCCGCACTCACGCGCGTGGGGAAGTCAGTGCACCGAAGGACTGACACGTCACCACTCAAGTGGGTCCCTCCTCTTGTTATCTCTCATGCCCAAGCTGCCCACATTTTCCACTTCCCACTTCTTGAAAACTGACTGCTCACTCCCCCTTGAGTGTTCCTCTTTCCTCTTTTGCCCCTCGCTCTTTTCTCCCAACTTTTCTTTTGGTCCGGAAGGAAATGCAGAGACAACAATGAAGTGACAATGGTTGTGTATGTGTGTACTTTACCTTTCGAATTTGGGTTCTTCATTGTTTGATTGAAGAAAGTGACAAAATTTGAAATGGAATATTATACGTTTAGTAATCACAAATAATGTGGCAATATATAATATAATTAATAGTTAAAAATAACATAATATTTAATACATGAATTCGTTATTTTCAAGAATATCTCATGATTATAATTATATTAAATATTTCACCTGTTAAATTTGAATACAAAAAAACAGCAATTTAACATAACAAATCAAGAAATTATCAATTTTAAAATCGATTCTACAATCTATTATCATGATTTTAGAATATAAATTTTAAATTTCGATATTAATATACATGTTTATGTTGGTATCAAAATAGTAAGGAGAACAAACTAATATTTTCTATTCAAAGAAATTTTATTCAAACATTCTCTTGCAACTCTTCCGAAATAGGAAAAATAGGACACGAGCTTAAATTTGTGCCAAAGCATTTAAATATATGCTCATCTTTTCTTTATTTGGGGGCATCCACTTTGGTTGCCTACAAACAGTGTGTGGACCGGACCGAAAAGCATACATCTGAAGGTTATTTTTGGTATTGAAACTTCCTGCCCATTTTCTCCGGGCAGACTTCCATTTGCTTTATTAGTCGTAGATTCTATAAGAAAAAGTAAGAACTGATGATAATTCATTCATTTTTCATTTACTTTTTTAATTTCTTTATTGTTTGCATATAAAGCCATAAATTACATACACATCACACAACAAACATCTTAAAATATACCTCTAACTAATATTTATTGTGGATGATCGAATTATATGTGTTGTGCTAATCTGCAATTCTTTGTTGAGGATTGAACTGGTCAGCGCAATTTGTGTCTTTCTGCTGAGATTTCGATATCTTTTTCAAGAGAGACATTTCCGGGGGTGGTGGCATAGTTATAGCTATACTTTTTTAAACTCAGATTATTATCTCCACTAGTATTATTATTATCTGATTTCTAGCTTTGCTTGTTGCACAGTGCCAAGGGGCAAAGTTTTGTGCTTTGAAGGTCAAGCATGTGATCTGCAATCACTGAGCTCTGTTGTACCCCCTTTCAGTGTAATTTTCAGCTCGTCTTTTCAACTGGGCCTGAGCTATTTCGCCGATTTGTTCGGATTTAATTGAGAAAAAACAATTCTTGGAGTAGAGAGAATATTCTGTAATCTTCATTGCTATTTGGGTTGAGCTGATCTTTTGAGGGCTCCCTCTCCCCCACCACAATTTTGTTTGATTTTAAATGAAGATCGGTTCTTGAAGTGAAGAAAGTATTGTTGGTTGCTTTTGGGTATTCCAGTTTCCTGAAAGCGGACGGAAGGTTTACTGCCGTAATATTTGACTTATTTTCTGAAATGGGTTTGAGTTGTTTTCGGTGATTTTTTGGGGATTTGAGTTTAATTCGACTGGAAGTGAGGGACTATTTGGTGTAATTTCACTCCATCTAAGGGAGGAAGAAAAGAAGGCGCGGGAATTCGGAATTCTTGGATGATTTTTGGTTCTATAGAATATGGGATTAGGAGATGATGGCTCAAAGGTGGAGTCTTGGGATGTCAAGAAATCAAAGGTTAGGAAGAAAAAAGATGATGATGATGTGGAGGAAACTGGTTGTTGGATTAAGTTAAGGTTTATTGGCAGCTGTATTACTTCAAGATCTAAAGTTGAGAACTCTGTTAGTGGCATCAGCACTCACGGTAATTGTTTCACCCTTCTCCATAATGCTGTATGCAAGTTATAGTCCAAATTCTTAGCTTTTGTTTTTGCTTCTTCATAGTTCTCACTTTTGGTTGGTATGGTATCCAAAATTCTTTAAGTACTTGCTTATTGTGTTGTGAGAACTGAACTGACTTCTGAATATAGGAGATGGCATGGGAAGCCAAAGGAAGGTAGATGAACTTCAGGATTTACGGACAATGTATGGATGTCTAATAAATTCAACCCAAAAAATGAAAATTTAATAGCTTGAGATTATTTTGATAGTCTGATACTTAAGCCAAGCTATTTTTCTGGCAATGAATGACTTTGGGGGGAGGGAGAGGCGTTGGGAATTCTATTAAAAGTAATGTAGGAGAAGTCATTGAAGATGTAGGGAGGTTTTAGTTCAAGTTGGTGCATATACCATCATAACCACTGTTCTAAAGGTTCTTTGGAACTGCAGAGTATGAATTTAAACGTAGCAAGGCTGCATAAGCTTAGGTAGAGTTTATTTATATATGTTGCACTTAGCCGAAGAATGGACTAAATTCTTTTTCAAAAAAGAGTGATTTGTGATTCAACCAAGTGATTATTATCTTTCTCTGTCAGTGCACCATCTGATTAAAATTCTACATTATTTTGTCCCATTATTAGACTAGCTCAATTTGTCTGTGAATATATCAGGACTATCAGGAACTTGGGTTTCTGTTAACTTAATAACTTGTTAATTTTGTGAAATTATAAATCTAAGATCAGTAAGTAATAAAAAGATACTATGTCGATGTTGTTGGGCATGCTCAATGAAGACTGAAGGAGTGTTGTAACAAAATTTAGTTAACTGCTCAATGTCTAGAGTAAATGTACTGATGAAGATGGGAATAATATCGAGACGGTGTTGCCTGTTGTGCACATAGAAAATATTAGTTGCTAATTAAATTTTAAAAATTACCTGCCTCTTTGTTGTTGGTTGCATGTTGTTTTAGTAGTTGATTGTAGAAAATGATTAGAACTTAATAAGTTGTCACAGGAGAATCTCTGAACAGGTTGCTTGAGCAATTTAGGCATAATGTTTCCTCGCTTTTGAAGTATCAAATATCTGAGTGAATTCAGTTTGGAAGCTATGTATAGTATATAAACCTTGCTACATTATTATCAGACAATACAGATGGTTATTCTGTTCGATAGATTTAATCTGTAGCAATATAATAAGATGCACTTGGTCCAATCTGGAAATACCACTCTCAACTTTTCACATAATGATGATAGTTCTGTCTTCTTAACTATTTATTCCATTTCATGTGAATAGAAAGTAAGTCTACAAATGATACAAGCAGAGACCAACCAGCAGCCCCTGCAATCCCATCCACCACCACAAGCAACGCTGAAAGCAATTCTTCCAGCTCCAAACTTGAAGAGGAACTTAAAGTTTCTTCTCGGCTGCGGAAGTTTGCTTTTAATGACCTCAAGTTGGCGACAAGAAATTTCAGACCAGAATCTCTTCTTGGTGAAGGGGGTTTTGGTTGTGTGTTTAAGGGATGGATTGAAGAGAATGGCACAGCACCAGTTAAACCTGGGACCGGACTTACTGTTGCTGTGAAAACACTTAATCATGATGGACTTCAGGGTCACAGAGAATGGCTGGTTTGATGCTTTCTCAATTCAAATTACTTGAATTGGTTCTGTAGTCTGTTTACAGTTCCCTTATCTCGTATCCAATAGTTCTGACTTTCTATTTACTTGGCAGGCTGAAGTAAATTTCTTGGGTGACCTTGTTCATCCTAATTTGGTTAAATTAATTGGCTACTGTATTGAAGATGATCAGAGGCTGTTGGTCTATGAGTTCATGCCCAGAGGAAGCTTGGAGAACCATCTATTCAGAAGTATGTAAATAGCCTTCTTTCAGTGCACTTTGTGTTGTTGGTTTTATCATGCAGGATTGTTTTGGGCAAATGTTAATCTTGTAGAATAACATCTCATAATCTGCTGAATTGTAGTTTAAATTCTATAAGCATTTGACTGGTTTGATCTCTCTGTGTGTATAGGTGCTTTTCCCTATCTGTAAATTTGGTACTTGAATATGCTGGTCGAAGAATATTCTTGATTTTTCTATTCGGTCTTCCTAATGGTTAACATGATATGCAAGAACTAAAATCTTAAATGACTTGCCCAATGTTGAGTTTTATTGCACGGCGATTGGACTAGCTAACCTGACCTGATTATATGAAATACTCAGTTTTACTCGTCTTTCTTGTTTGGTTCCCCTTTGAGTGGAACCCTTGTATTCTTTATTATTTGTTATTAATTTTTTATGTCTCCTGGTGCATTTGGCACAGAGGTTTAGCCTTCACTGTCATCAGGAGATAAAGCCACTTGGACCTTCTGATATTTATGGTCTAATCCTCTCCCACCATCTGCTATCTTAGTTTGTATTTTGTTGTGGTAATTGGGCGATAAAGTGATCTGCGTGGCATAGTTTATTGTGAAGTGTGTTTCAGCATCTTTTCCATCATCATTTAGACTGTCTCATTGTTTTCTATGTGATTTTGATTATGTTTGGCCTGTGATGCACTTTGTGACAGCCGATAATATAAGGTGCACAAAACTGTTACAAACCAAAAATTCGCATTTCTAACTTGTCAGCTCCCATCAGCCAGAAGATGCCTTTGTTACATGATTATGATAACCAGAATATTTTGTAAGATGTGAATGTTTTTTGGCATCCACTTAGTGAGAGATTCTATTGACTGGTGATAAGTACTCGGACGTATATGGAAAGCTTGTCACTTGTTAGCCTGGTATATATTATTTGTATCACACGGCTTGCACTGGAGATATCAAAAGATAAATCGTTAGTGAATCGGGTTTGAATATGCACTTGGAAGGCATGGGACATTCCTGAAAGAACTTCATTTTACGACATCTATTTCTGCTGCTTGATGCTGCATCATCCACATGTCGATTTCTCAATGCCAATGTGACAAAAATTGCATATATGTGCATATATTACAATGTTTAGGCATTGAGGACCTTTCTGTGTAGTATTATTTTCCAAAATGTGGTCCAAGATTGCACACTTCTAACCATTGTTATAATTATAGGGTCTCTGCCACTTCCCTGGTCAATCAGGATGAAAATAGCTCTAGGTGCTGCAAAAGGGCTCGCTTTTCTACATGAGGAGGCAGAAAGACCAGTGATATATCGTGATTTTAAGACGTCTAACATCTTGTTGGATGCTGTAAACACCCAACTATTTTCTAACCACTTTCTTGTTAAGCACATTTTTGCGACATGTATTTGGATGGAAGGTTTTTATTTGGCTGCCATATCTTCTTCTTCCAGGAATATAATGCCAAACTTTCGGATTTCGGACTTGCTAAAGATGCACCTGATGAAGGAAAAACTCATGTTTCTACACGTGTGATGGGAACTTATGGTTATGCAGCCCCAGAATATGTCATGACTGGTAAAGATTTCTCAGTTAGTTCTTCTGGATTTACACAATGTCACGCTTTTGTTCTGAGCGGCTCTTGTCTATTTCTACACAGGTCATCTTACATCAAAAAGCGATGTATATAGCTTTGGTGTTGTCCTCCTCGAAATGCTCACTGGGAGAAGATCAATGGACAAGAACCGGCCTAATGGGGAGCATAACCTTGTAGAATGGGCTAGGCCTCATCTGGGTGAGAGGAGAAGGTTTTATCGGTTGATAGATCCACGTCTGGAAGGTCATTTTTCCATCAAAGGTGCCCAAAAAGCTGCACAGTTGGCGGCTCGTTGTCTTAGCCGGGACCCCAAAGCCAGGCCTCTAATGAGCGAGGTTGTTGATGCTCTTAAACCTCTGCCAAACCTCAAGGACATGGCGAGCTCATCTTACTACTTTCAGACAATGCAAGCAGATCGAGTCAGCTCCAGCCCAAATGGGAAAAACGGCCTCAGAAACCAGTTTACGTTCCCCAGAAATGGGCAGCAGCATCCAAGAAGCCTCTCAATACCAAATGGTTCACATGCTTCACCGTACCATCAACATGCTCATAATTCACCAAAACCAAATGGTAAACCATAGGATTGCGTTGTTTATTCCATTTTCTCTCTACCATTCTTTTTCCTTGCTGCGCCATGTCGATATATTCCGTTTGCCTATAGTAAAGATTACTGGAAAAGGAAGTGGTGAACACGCCCTATTTGTCATGTGATCTTAGAGGGATCGAACTATCCCTCTCTGGAAGAATGTAATGTGAAACGGAGATGTTTATGGAGTAAATCTTACATGTTGGAATGCCTTCCGTCTCCCTCGCCCTCCAACATGCGAATGTTTTGACTGTTGATTTCTAGTCAGCTTTCCCTTTTGAGCTTACTTCATTTGTAGTTTACTGATATTGACTGATTTCTATGCCGAAACAAGTGGGAAATATTAAAAATAGCGGCTCTTACAACATGGTGGAAGAACGAGAGAGAAGAGATGAGGAATGATATCGTCTGTTGAATTATGTTTAATTAGAAGGGCGTTCTGAGAGACAAAAGTATCTATTTGCAAATATGCGAGTATGCTAAATCCGACATCGTATCTTTATGTAGTGTAGTTAATATCATCAAATTCGATCATGAACAAAGAAGACACAGCAAATTCCTTGTTACTGAATGTAGGCGGTGCAAGTCGATTGCTGCTGAAGCAATAAAAAGTAGTAAGAGCCTTGCACTTGCACTTGTGGCGTTCTCTGTCTCAGCTATGTGATGAAATATTAATGGCACCGACACCATCAAAAGGGGGAAGTTTAGAAATATGGGGATTGAAATATTGTTGTAGATCATCTGTCAAAAACGGAAATATCTTAGATGGTAAGGCAACATACTTTATCATAAACTCAACAAAGTATATTAGATAGTTATACAAACTTCATTTTATTAATTAAACAAATTTAATAAATGTTTATAATTCTTTTTATTTTTATTTTTATCACAAAACAAGTTGTAATATTATATAATAAGCATCATTGTTTTGTTACCTGGGGAATAAGGTAAGATCCATAGACATAGTTACATAAATCTGCTTGAATTTTATTTTAAAATTTTAAGTACACACATTTTGACTGTGCAGAAGCCCACTTGCTTATTTCATTGGTGCAGGTGCAGAACAGTTGACTAGTACTGGACGCCAATGCTGATAAGAAAACCTAGGCATGAACTTGAGAGCCCCCACGGATGATATAAATACATTTGATTCACAGATAACATAGCCGTTCGAGAGGATTATATCGAGTGTTCTCTTCACCCCACGTCTCTGCAACAGGCCGAAGAGGTACATACATAGAAGATCGGACCAGTTCTATTGAGGAGGGATAAGGAATCATCCATCATTTCAATTCTCTCCTTAATAGCAATGGTGCCAATTTTTCTAGTATTCTTCTTCTGCTTTCCCTTTAATGCTGGAGCCCGTTGCTTTCGTTCCTTCAAGACGCTTCAGCTTCCAGCAGTTGGTTCTGAATCCTATGCCTTTGATTCACACAACGTTGGACCTTACACTGGTCTGAATGATGGAAGAATTGTCAAATATCAGGGCCCCGAAACTGGTTTTGTAGAGTTTGCTACCACTTCTGCTAACAGGTAAAGTTTACATCTTCTGCTCTACTTACAACTGTAGTGGTTGCAGATGCTATAAGTTAACATTGTTTTGAGATGGAATCAAACTTGTTCAGGTCGAAGGAGTTTTGTGATGGAACAGATGGAACCGACCCGATAGTGACGCTGATTTGTGGGAGGGCGATAGGCATGGAATTCAACCACAAAACTGGAGAGCTCTACCTTGTTGACGCCAATTACGGCCTGATGGTGGTGGGAAGTCGTGGCGGCCTTGCAACTCAGCTCGCTGGTGGAGGAGATGCAGAGCGGTTTGATCAAGTTGATTCCTTAGCTATTGATCCAACTACTGGAGCTGTTTACATTGGAGATATTGGCACCATCTTCCAAAAGACCAAGTAGTTCTTCATTTCAATTTTTCTCATAAACTAGACTAGAAGAAATCTAGTTAGGACCATCGAAAATTACTCGTCAAACACATGCTTCATTTTAAGTTGCTCTAACTAATGGATTTTTGTAGGAACATGACAGAAATACTCCTCAGTGGAGACACAAGTGGACGACTGCTGAAATATGATCCGAAGACAAAGGGGCTGACGGTGCTCCTGCGGGGGCTTGCCATGGCAAATGGGGTGGCTGTGAGCGAGGATGGCTCGTTTGTATTAGTCTCAGAGTACATAACCTGCAGAATAACAAGATATTGGCTGAAGGGTCCCAAGGCCAATACTTCAGAGATTTTCGTGGAACTTCCAGGGAACCCTGACAATATCCAGAGAACAGAATCAGGGGACTTTTGGGTGGTTGTCAACATACAGAAATTGTATCCTAAGCTGACTTGTTTTGCTTTCGGACAAAGGATTAGTGCCAACGGTCGGATTCTGGAGACCCTGAATTTCTTTGCAGAGTATAATACAACTTACATCACTGAAGTCCATGAGCATCTTGGCTCATTATACCTGGCATCGGTGGATACCAATTTTGTAGGTGTTTACAGGGGCTCACGGTGTTCAGGAAACTTGTTCTAAGTTGAAAATCATTTCTTAGTAAAAATATTCTCCTTCACCCTTATAAAATTTCTTTTACAGAGGCTCTAATAGCTCATAGGTACTTGTAGTGATTCTGAGCAAACAGAAACTAATATATGAAAGAAAAAAGATTAATGCAAGTTGCCGAGTAGATTGAGCTTGAATGCAGCTAAAACCATGTCGGGTGAATCAAAATGTTGATTACAAGGTTCATCACAACTAAAAAAAGCTTGAGCTTCATTACTAGAATCAAGCAATTGCTAGAAACAATACAATCTGCTTTATTGCTTTCTCCGTATCTGGAAAATGTTGCAGCCAACCATTTACTTGGTAATTTCTGATTTCATGGTTTAAGAGCAACAGCCAATCCAATCTTTGCACTTTTCTCTATAGCTCTTGTGTCCACTTCGCCTGAAATGGTGATTAGAGATTTTGGACGCCATTCGTGCTGTATGAGAGCACTTGCCCTCCCATGGTTGTTCACTCGAGCTTTGACAGACGTCAGAGGATCAAGTGAGTGTTGTGTCCCAATGGTGAGAGTATTTTCATTGCTTGAAAAGCTGTGGGTTAACTCTGCTCCAACCGCAGTATTGGTCAATGGGCTGATTGTGTGGAAGTAGGATGCAGTAACGGTTTGGCCTTTGTCGTTCCTGTTGAAAGAAGCCATCAATATGGGAAAGAGACAAAATAACTGACTCTAGCAAGCTTCCCCATACTTCAAAGAAATAATCTTCTCTTTAACTATAGGGACCAGAACATGCCATGATGATTTCTATTTTCTAGATCCGTTTAAACTTTAAGGGTACTCACAGGATCAAAGATGCAATTAGGTCTGTAGTGGTAAAACTGACTCCAGCATTGTATTTGGTAAAATTCCCAGTAGCAGTGTCAAATGAAATATCAGTCCCAAAGGCGGCCTTGTGATTCCCAGCTACACCGGAAAAGTTGACAATTGGTTTTGCAGTCAGTCCCAGGCTAGTGCTAATTCCAGCATACTCGTGCAAATATTGAAGTTCCACCTGTTACCAAAGTTAGCAAACCTAGAAAACTCAGAATTTAATTTGGGAACACTAGCATACACACAGCAAAGGTGAAACTAATTCCGAAAACCACATCTAGGAGTAAATTCACCTTGCCAGACTTCTGGTCTGGAGCAACGAAGCTAAAGATAGCCTTCACTCCAGGAGCAGGCTCATCAACCGTGATAGTTGTGTGAACCTACATAATCAGAAACCTTTTGTTAAGTGATTGGTCCGCACATGTCTAATCCACATAGCTCTGCCGATCAAGGTGACAGTTCGGATGGATTAATGAAGAGAACAAATATTGCATAAATTAATGCAGTGGCACCATACCACATTGACTGCAAGGAATCTACTTGAAATGTAACTTATTGAGGACACTATCTCTCAGATGAAATAATAGTTCAGATTCCCAGGTTACCACATCATTGCCCAGCTACTATAAATTTAGAAATGTAACTACTTACCAGTCACTAGAGGATTTACATGTATTTGAATTGAAGGTGACGAGGCTAAGATTAAAGTCCATAGCGTTTCTTAGGATTTTTTGTGTTATAACTTATATTAAACACTTTAGCAAGTTTGAGCTGTTCTCTCAATAATCAGCATTGATTTAAAATCCTTCACATAAAATTCTTAAATAAAATCCAAACACAACTTCGGTAATTCTAGTAACTATGCAAGACTGATAGGGACCTCAGTGGTGGTTGTTCAGCTAGTTTCTCTGCCTTTTGCTATGAACGAATAATAAAAATCGATACATCTACCGGTGTAAGGAATTAGAACCGATCCAGGTGTAATTACATAAAGTTTTCCTGTAAACCGTTCAACTCGCTGAAAAGCAAGCCCAACAAAATAGCTCAAACGAGAAACCAAACATTTGACAAGTGTCTTAAGTAAAAGTAAGAATCACTGTTAGGGATAATAAGATGACTTACATTGGAATTAGTATCCACCTTTACATCAGTTGTGATGTTCTTGTTCTTAAGCTGGGTATTAACATCAGCCAAAAACAATTCACCCTTCTTAGTCCCAGATGAAGTAATAATCTACAGAGTAAAAACCAATCAAATCATTAGATATCCCATAATCAGAAAAATCAAATCACAAGTTACGACTTATATACCACAACCATTAAATGACTATAAGATATGGCTGCTTGTTCATCAAGATACGTAACAAAAACTGTCCTAGAAAAACTCACACACACAAACACACACATACTCATACCGTCCTAGTTAGCCAGCTCAATAAATTTCTTTTGTAAACCTTGAATAACAATTTAAATGTCTCACGCACGATCTAAAAACCAAAAGAAAACAGCAGATTAGGTAGCAACATGCTAAAAAAGTTTTCAAATATACAAGTGTCATCTGCTTCCAGTCCAGGGCATGTTTATAATTGCCATGAAAAGAAAGTAAAAACTTGAACATTATTGTTTATAGAAACTCAGCAAATAATGTACTATAGAAGGAAAATAATGAGCGCTAGAAATGCTTTCTGCTGCAAAACTCAGCAGACAAAAACACACACACAGAAAGAAGAAGCTTCTAACAGCTAATCTCGTGCCAAAAACAACCCAATCAGAACCCTAAATTCCACTGCACACAACACATCAATGCCACACTTTCTGAATATAAATACGCGGGGTATTTCAGTTGAAAATTAGTAGAATGAGAGGAAGTTCTTATACAATACTAACCACCCCATTCGAAGTGCAAGTAGTGAGAGTGAACTTCTGGTCACCCTGATAATCCTTGTAAAGAAGATCTGAAAACACCGAAAGTCCACCAATATTATTCCGTCTCAATCAACACAATCTTATTTTTCTATAAATAAATAAAAACAGAGAGTACGCACAGATACAGAAAATAATTATAGAAAAAGAAAACCCCTCGAGGAAGAATTTACCTCTGGCCCTCTTGCCAATGTCAGAGTACAGCCCTGGACCCTTCACAAAAACCATTTTCCTTCTTGCTCTGTTTGCAGCGCAAATGGAGACAGAGAGAGAGAGAGAGAGACGGCGGAGGTGGTTCTTGACTTCTTTGTTTCCCGATTTACTCTAAAAAGTATTATCTGTAACGTCGCTCTCAATTGGTCATTTTTTCCCAATCGATATATTGATATTAACTATTTCTCCACTCACTCCAATTACCGTGAAACTAACTCATTTATGCTACATTTAAATAAAATAATTTAAATTTAAAAATTCACATAATTAAATATCAAAAGAATTAAAAATTTATCTATATTTCATAAAATATAACTTTCCAATAAGTTTAAACAATCCACTATACAAAATATTTTATGAATTTAAAACAGAGGGGTAAGGGAAGGGGTTTGTTGTCGAGAATTTTAAAATTGAAAAGAAATTTAAGAATTTCTAGGATATGAAATTGTAGTTTATATAAAATTATAATAGAAAGGAATCCATTAACTCTAATCTACGAAATTTAAATCTATCAATCAGTCAATTCGTTCTAATTTATTGATTTAATTAATTCAAAATAGTAAAAATAGAAGGGAATTATTTTTATAAAATTGAGATAAGACTTTGACTATCCATCGTGAAAAAAATGTATACTCGACTCCAAATTTAAGTAACCATAAATCAAAATTTTGAACGTATGGATTTACGAAGATATCGTACATTTCAACTTTATTTATCTAAAATTCAGTCAAAATAAATTAAAAGCTATGCCCCGTAATGTTGTTTCAACATTTATTAGAGCTTAAATGCTAAAAAAGAAGTATGGAATACGAACGCCACCCTACAAGTCTTGTGCAAAAAACTGTGTAGAATTTAATTAAAATCCATGAACTAGTGCAAACCAAACTATGCTTATATGAATATTAGGGGAAATTATATTAGCATTTCAAAGTTAAATTTAATTATATAAATATTTTATTTTTTTTATAAAATTATAAATACACCTCTTTATATTATAATTATAAAAATATCCCCCAATATTTTACACAAATATCCTATTAGGAGTTATACCTGTAATTTTATAAAAGATCAAAGATATTTTGTGTAATTATAAATAATTTCAGAAAAAAAAAGTAAAAATAATAAACTTGCCAAAAAAATATGCTACAATTGTCGAACAACGGGTATGACATTTTCTTTTATATATAAAACAGATTGAAAATATTTTATAGATTAAGATATTATAATTAAGAAATGAACTTAATAATGAATTAATTTTGATAATTGTCAAGAATTGAAAATCAATTGCTATAATGTAGTGGGCAGATGCTGATGGGCTGATTGGGAGATGGTCCTCTGGGCCTCAACAGTTACTCAATGACAAGTGAAGGCCGTTTGGGCCTTCTATGGCTTATACAGAAGGTATTCATTTGAGCCAAGAGAGTGGGCCTGGAGTTATCACTAGTGGGTACCCGGCTTTCGCTATGTGGTTATCATAAAAAGGCACAGGACGATAGAATGTTAATATGTATTTATATCTATACTATTCATAAAACGTGAGTCATTGTAGATATTATTATTTTTTATTGTATAATTTATTTATTTTATCAGAGTAATAAAAATAAATATCAATAAATAGTGATCCATCATAATTAAAAAATAAAATAAAATGAGAAAAAGAAGAGAAAATTGAGATAAGATGATAAGGAGGCAGAAAATGAGATGGTTGATAGGGTAGGGAATTATTTGTGCTTGAAAATTGTAGATAGTAATTAACAGAAAATAAAATTGAAATATATGTTATTAGTGCAAAGGACAGAAAAAATTAATTAATCACAGAGACCAATTAATGCAGAAAAAGAGCCTCCGCATGAATAGAAAGTTGAGCAGTGAGCACTCAGTTTCCAGTTTCCAGGATTCGTATCAAGTGAGATGCCACATAATAAATACATTTGAAAGAGCAGTGAGCACTCACTTTCCAGTTTCCAGGATTCGTACCAAGTGAGATGCCACATAATAAATACATTTGAAATGACTGGTTTTAAATATAACAGTTGGGAGAGGATCATCTCAAATATTCACCACACGTCTGTAATAGGCCAAAGAATTATATAGCAAGAATCCAGTTCTATTGTTCAATTGTCTCCTTAATAGCAATGGTACCCATTTTTCTACTGTTCTTGTTCTGCTTTCCCTTTAATGCTGGAGCCCGTTGCTTTCGTTCCTTCAAGAAGCTTCAACTTCCAGCAGTTGGTTCTGAATCCTATGCCTTTGATTCGCACAATGTTGGACCTTACACTGGTCTCAGTGATGGAAGAATTGTCAAATATCAGGGCCCGGAAACTGGTTTCGTAGAGTTTGCCACCACTTCTGCTAACAGGTAACATCTTCTGCTCTACTTCCAAGTACTGTTTGACAATGGTTACAGATATTCTAACATTGTTTTGAGATGGAACCAAACTTGTTCAGGTCGAAGGAATTGTGTGATGGAACTGACGGGAACGACCTGAAATTGACTGAGACTTGTGGGAGGGCATTAGGCATGGAATTCGACCACAAAACTGGAGAGCTCTACCTTGTTGACGCTGTTTATGGCCTGATGGTGGTGGGAAGTGGTGGCGGCCTTGCAACTCAGCTCGCTGGTGGAAAAGATGGAGAGCGCTTTGATGAAGCAGATGCCTTAGACATTGATCCAAATACTGGAGAAATTTATATTGGAGATCTCGGCACCCTCTTACATAAGACCAAGTAAACCTTCATTTCCATGCTTAAATTACGTACACAAATTAAGTGGAGTAGTAATCTAGAAATCATTGGAGGGAATAACAGAAAGAATGTAGTTTAATACATGACAAGTACGAATAGAGATATTTATATTCCATCTTTCACGTAATTTAACTCCGATCATGTGGATACGCACTGATTTATGTTGGTGTCGTAGATTATTCAGAAATATTACAAAAACAAGTACAAGAACAAGTAGGTCCAACTAATAATGAAGTTAGCTAGTGATCTCAGGTCTTTCATGAATTTTTGCAGTAATTTGACGGAAATACTCCTTAGTGAAGAGAGAACCGGAAGACTACTGAAATACGATCCCAAGACAAAAAAGCTGACAGTGCTCCTGAAGGGGCTGGCGTTGGCAGCCGGGGTGGCTGTGAGCAAGGATGGCTCATTTGTATTGGTCGGAGAATACATAGCCTGCAGAATAACAAGATATTGGCTCAAGGGCCCCAAAGCCACTACTTCAGAGATTTTCGTGGAACTTCCAGGGAACCCTGACAACATTAAAAGAACCAAATCAGGGGACTTTTGGGTCGCTGTCAACATTCAAAGACTGCAACCTAAGCCGAGCTGTTTTGCTTTGGGACAAAAGATCGGTGCTGACGGTCAGATCCTGGAAACAGTGAATTTCTATGCAGAATATAATGCCACTTCCGTTGCTGAAGTCCAAGAACATCATGGCTTAATGTACCTGTCGTCAACAAACGCGAATTTTGCAGGTGTTTATGAGGTGCTCAAGTGTTCAGACAAGCCTGTTCAAGTTTGAATATACATTATTCTTTTTGTAAATTAAAGCATTTCCCCTGAATCCTTTTGAATGAATAAGAGTATGTTTACGGGAGCTCGTAACTATTGACAAAAAACGTAGAATGCTTGTTGGAAAATTTTTTAATTCAAATTAAATTTAGTTGAATGCATCACATGCAAAATGTCACTTTTTTAAAGAATATAATTTATTTTATGAATATATGTATTCAATAAAAATTGAATACGTTAAATAAATTAAATATATGTATACATATTATTGGAAGGGATTTAGGACAAGACTCAAAATCCGATCAAGTCCATAAAATTAAAAGCCATACCGTCCCGAGTCCTGATCTACTCAGTGCCTTCTTTATCATCTCTTAAAAATATTAAAATAAATTAATATTACCTACAAAAGAAACGATTTTAAAAATATGTGGACCTTATAATTGGAAACAATGTTATGATAATTGAACCGACAATCAAGTTGGATAATTTATTGGTTCGTTGGGGGAACGTACTGTACTTCTTGTAATTAAGGCGGAGTGTTACTTTTGATTCATTCGATTCATTTGTATTGAGACAAAAATTCTTCTTAAAAAGGTAGTACATTTGGTAAAATTGTCAAAAAAAAAGAAAGAAAAAGTTATCACTAGTCAAATATGTTGTTTTTTCTGGCCATATGGACTGTGTGATTTTTTAGCAACGTATGTGAGGATATGAATTTAGACCTTTTAATTAGACTAATTAGCTAATTTAGGCATCAAAATGTCCTCATTGGGACAATTCTAATTTCCATAACTTTATACTTTCAAATTATTCTCGAACTTTAAAGTATTGGATGAAGGTCGACTCATGAGCTCGACCCCATTACCACAATCAAGTAAAGTACGCGGGACATGAATTTGGTAATGGATTCAAGAAGAAGTACCGCGGGCAGTTGAAGCGCAATTCTCACTCTCAGCTGTTGCGCTGAATGTCGTTACCAACGCAATTGATGTTGTATGGTGTTTAAATCCTGATCTGGGGCTAAATCGTATGTGTACTGATTAAAATAAATGTTCTCTATGTTTGCGTGTATTCATAACATGGAAAACAAAATTATACACCAATTTTGTACTATGCAATTCAAATGGCTAACAATAATTTAACTTTAAATTACAATAATTTTTTTAAAATTTATCATAACTATAAATATATTTTTTATTTTTATTAAAAATTACAAATACCCCCTTAAAATTATAAATACCTTAACAAATACCCCTTCAATGAGGGGTCAAAAAGAATACTTATTAGGGAATTAATATTTTAAGAAAATATTTATAATTTTTAAAAAATAAAAAAATATTTATAATTATAATAAATCTCATAAAAATCTATTATAATTTATCTTAATATTTTTTAGTAAAAAAAGATGGTTATTAAATTAAATCCATTGTGACTAAATAAATTTGACTTAATTTGGGCCTGAAGCACAAATTGGGCAGAACAATATGTTTAAATTGGTCCACATATAAATGCACTTATGTGAAAAAATAAAAGTGACTTTTTTATTAATATTAAGTGATTAATTATATAATTCATTATATTTAAATTTAAATATTAATTTAATGTATTAATAACTTAAATTATATAATATGTCTAAATGATAATTTAATATATTTAAATTTAAAAATTAATTCAATACATCAATAATTAAAATCAACAAATACATTCAAATAAAAAAAAAAAACAACTTATTATAAAAATAGACATACATAGTACATCTAATAATTTGGGAAGTTCTAGTTGGGATCAGGTGTGGCCTTACCTAAACCAATCATATAACATGTACAACATATTTGTTGTGTCATTGGTGTACAATTAAGGGAAAATAACCAATCACATAGCAAGTGTATTTGTGATGGTTTAAATCAAACAAAAATATTTTCTAATATTTATGGGGTTTAGACGCATAATTTTCTGATCGTGAGGCTTCAATCTTACCGAATAAGTAATATCTAATTGGTGATGGACTATATTTTTAGGCATTTAAGTTTGAAGTTTAATCCACCAAAATTTCTGGTGAAAACAGCTAAAAAAGTGATGAGCCTCTAATAATATTGTAATCGCAGTTATCCAAGAAGAAGTAGTCACTAGTGTATGGAATGGTCCAACATTGTTCCCGCCATATATTTCTCAATATTAACAAACCTTTGAGGTGTACATTTATGTATAAAATCTTGGTCCTTACCTCCGGAAATCAGAATAACTTCTTCCGTGGAACTAATTTCCACATTATGAACATAAATCTATTGTATTAATTATTGTTTGACGGGGACGACGTTCAATCAATAAGTGGAATCACTGGTTTGAAAATTCCAGTGATTCTCTACGTACATTAATTATTATTCTATATAGAAAAATAAAGGGGCGACTCATCTCCAATGGCGCTCAACAATCAAATATCATCCTTACTCTTGCTCTTTCTCCTATTCTCACTTTCTGCAACGCTGCCGAAAGCGTGTGCTAAGATCGCCACTTTCGACGAGGATCTGCAGAAGCGGGCCGCCGAGTCCTACCAGGAATCCCTCCAGGAATACAACCCAAATCCTCAGGATCTCACTGATGAATTCAACGAACTAGTTGGCAAGTAAGTCATTTTTTTCATGTTTAAAATCTTCATCTATGAGAATCTAGACCAGAATAAGATTTGATCCCAAGGTTAATTTGTTTTGTTTAAATCTTGACATGTACATTCATATAGGACTTTGATGAATGAAAATGTCACAAGAAGGAACCTGGGAGAAGATGACTGCAAGGCCACGAACCCCATCGACCGGTGCTGGCGGTGTGACCGCGACTGGGCTAAACACCGGAAGAGGCTTGCTGACTGTGTCCGAGGCTTTGGCCACCTCACAACTGGAGGTAAAGCGGGAAGGTATTATCTGGTGGATGACCCTTCGGACGACGATATGGACCACCCAAAGCCCGGAACGCTTCGCCATGCTATTCTGCAGACGGAGCCCTTGTGGATCATCTTCAAACACAGCATGGTCATTAAGCTAAAAAATGAGCTGATTATGACTAGTGACAAGACCATTGATGGGAGAGGAGTGCTAGTTCATATTGCCTATGGAGCAGGCATTACTATTCAGTTTGTGCACAACATTATAATCCATAATATTTGGATTCATAACATTGTTCCTACCTCCGGCGGAATGATCAGAGACACACTGTCGCACATAGGGCTACGTACCAAGTCCGATGGGGATGCCATTAACATCTATAGCTCAAACAGAATATGGATCGATCATGTTTCCTTGTCTAAAGGTTATGATGGGCTCATTGATGTGATCGAGGGTTCCACAGCCATCACCATCTCCAACTGCAAATTCAACCACCATAATGATGTAAGCTAAATCACTACCAATCCAATCCATTCATTCAAATTACGGCTGTTAACTACAATGACTTAAGTTTCTTGGAAATTAAACAATGTAGGTAATTACTGATCACCATAATCTTGATCAAAAGTTTTCGGAATGATAATTGAAATCTTCTTGTTTAACTTCAAGATTCAATTAAGGGGCTCTGATGACTTTTTAAATTTTGGTGGTGCAGGTGATGCTCTTGGGTGCACATGACAGTCATTCTATAGATGCAATTATGCAAGTGACGGTTGCGTTCAACAGGTTCGGAAAAGGTTTGATTCAGAGGATGCCGAGAGTCCGATGGGGTTTCGCCCATGTGGTGAACAATGACTACTCGCATTGGGAATTATACGCCATCGGTGGAAGCGCTCACCCCACCATCATAAGCCAGGGCAACAGATTTAGGGCCTCAAACTACCGATACACGAAGGAGGTTACTAAAAGAGATTATGCTACCAAGGACCAATGGATGAAATGGCAATGGCGGTCTGAGGGGGACCTGTTCAAGAATGGAGCCTTCTTTACTGAATCAGGGCAACCACTTGAACATAGCAAGAGTCCACTGGTAGGGATGAACTTGATCAGGTACAGGCCTGGATCATTCGTTGGAACCCTCACAAAATATGCTGGTGCTCTCAAGTGCCGGAAAGGCAAACTCTGCTAATCCATTTGCTTTTTTGAAGTTTTTTAGAGCATTTAGAGGAAAACATGTATGAGACAGCAGGAGAGTTGTAAAAAAGGGCAGATATATTATTGTTATTAATTAATAAGAAGCTTTTTGCTGATAATTAGATACATTTACAATTAGGATCATCTGCTCTGTATATTGCTAATTAATATAAACAATGAATAATTTCCTTAATATAAATTACCATGAATTAAACTGAAAACACCTTATTTGTAAATCTTTCCCTTTTTTTCCCGAAAGGATTTAGAGTCCAATTAATAGCGCTGAAAGAGTGCTACATGTCCATGCAAGATTTTGTAAGAACCCCTCATGCCGAACTTCACTTGTGAGTGCCTGTGCTGTGAGCAATGTTTTTAAAATTGGTCCGGATTCACAGTGAATCGGCCAGGGTCCAGTTGGGGTTTTACTAAATATGTAAAAAATAAGTAAATTAATGAGAATCATATGTGGAAAAATGGGTGAATAATCGTATAAATTAGTACTATCAATTCCCATCAAATAAATTAATATAAAAATTTAAATTTTGTCATATTAAATATGATCAAAATATTTATAATATTTTTATGATTTTTAATAATTAAAATTAATGTTTTAATCTCGTTTGTTGAAATAATGAAAATCAATTGTAAAACTATTTATCATAATTTTTCACCTTCAATTATAACAATGAACGATATCAAAAGTTGCTTTCTAAAGATGTATTTTCTTTCAAGTATTTAGGGAGTTTCGAATGCATGGTTAGATAGTTCTGTTAAAAAAAAAAGTTACTCTAAACAGCTCGTTATAGTTTTTCAACTAAAAAAAATATATTTTAGATTACGCCATCAAAATTAGATTTTATTGTATTTTTAATTGTGCAGTTATAATTATTTAGTTTGTGGTCCAGTAGCTAACATTGTAAAACAGTCTATTAACTTTTCTAATTATGCAATTTTTAGGATAAAATTAGCAGGAAAGTAATATTATAATACCATGTCAACTCTAAAAACTTTAATAATGTTTTCTTGAAATTGCGAAAATTAGAAATATACATGGCTAAATTGCTATTTTAATAAATTAAAGGATTAAAATATTAAAATACCATAATTATAGGACAAAACGTCCATTTAAGCCTCGAGTTACAACCAGGAAATGCTAAATAACCTTCTAATATAAATGATATATAAACGATTTATGTCCTCTTTGTAAGGAAAGCCTTTAATAAAATATTTACTTCATGTTAATATAGTGCTGAATTGCTAATTATGGTAACTCGAAGGAAATACTGATCAAAACATGATGTACGAGGTCATAATGTCCTGACGACACGCGTACATGTTGCTTACACATGTCAGTTCCTGTTTCTTCATGGAAACTAGAACAAAACCGACTGATCCTGTTCTTCTGAGAAACTGAAAGCGTAATTCGCAGAAAGTGGGCCTTCAGATCTTTCAAGCAAGTTTACGAGGTAAAATTCTGTCCTTCACTTCTTGAATGCCTTAATCCTTTCTCGTTTCTTCATTTCTCATGTTTATGTAACGATCATCGCTAGAATCTAGTATCAGTGGACATGAAGTCATAATCTTACTGCAAAAGCCATGGTGTAAATCATGATAATCCAATGGAAAATTAACGCATGAATAATTAATAGGAATGCCTAAGCACTTCGGATCTGATATTAGTTGTCTGAATCAGATCCTGCATGACTTTTCCAAGGACAATATCTTTTTGTAATTTATCAGATTAAGCGAGACACTTAATAACTTCATTATCTGTTTCTATATATAAGAAATGCGTATTCAAGAAGTGGATAATAAAGAATTCTCATGATTGTTCTAGATATTACATTGAGAAGCCCTGCCTTTAATGGTATTATTTGTTGATATAAAGAAAATTTGTGTAGTTGATCAACAGCTAAATCATTTGAAATTTTCTACATACCTTCCCTCTACTGGTAGGAACTAAATGGCGTCGGCACAAGAATCAGAGAGCAGCAAGGATCTTGAAAGCTGTGATGCTTACTTTAAGATGGTCCAAAGCAGGAAGAAGCTAAGCCAGTCGTTGCAGGACTCTCTGACAGCTTCATTTGCAAAAATTCCGGTTTCATCCTTCCCACAAGTCCCTGGAGGCAAAGGTGATACCATCAATTCTCAATCGACATCGCCTGGCTCATATACCATGATTCATATCAAACTCGCAGTCTGATACGGATTTTCTGCTAAAATATGTGCAGTAATTGAGATTCAAGCAGACACATTGATTAGTGATGCCATCAAAATCTTATCAGATTCCAACATTCTGTCAGCTCCAGTGGTCGACCCTGCTTCCAGAGACAGCAATGATTGGAGAAAAAGATACTTGGGTATCGTTGATTACTCTGCTATAATTCTTTGGGTGCTGCAGAATGCAGAAATTGCGGCAGCTGCTTTATCTGCCACTTCGGCTGCTGCTGCTGGTGTTGGCACGGGTGCTGCTGGTGCTCTTGGTGCACTAGCGTTTGGGGCAGCAGGCCCTATTGCAGCTGCTGGACTTGCTGCAGCTGCAGTTGGGGCAGCTGTAGCCGGGGGTGTGGCTGCAGATAGAGTAGTGGGACAGGATTTACCCAGGGCAGCAGATAAGCTAGGCGAAGATTTTTACAAGGCTTTGCTTCATGAGGAGCCTTTTAAGTCCGCAACGGTAAATTCAAGAACAATATGTTTTTCATCTCTCATTTGACCATCTTTCCAGGGTTTTTTGTGGGTATGAGCTTTTGCTTTTTGTTAAAGAATGACTAATCTGGCGTGTTTCAAATTCAATGTCTTGTTCAACAATAGAGAGTTATGTTGGAGGATGGCGCCTGACTCAGACCTTGCATTTATAGGTGAGATCAATCCTAAAATCCTATCGATGGGCACCTTTTATTCCAGTTGCTGCAGATAGTTCAATGTTGAGTGTCATGCTGCTGCTTTCAAAGTATAGGCTGCGGAATGTACCTGTGATTGAGACAGGGAAATCATCCATAAAAAACTTTATAACTCAATCTGCAGTTATACAGGGTCTCCAGGGATGCAAAGGGAGGGACTGGTTTGATTGCATCGCTGCACATCCTATATCAGAGCTGGGACTTCCTTTCATGTCTCCGGATCAGGTAAGAGATTTTTAATAATTGTTGAGACAGCTAATTTGGTTCATGTGATTGTGTCCGTACCACGAGCCCATTGTGTTTAACAATTGATGTTGGTGACCATGTATTAATCTTCAAAGTTGAACAGGTTGTAAGTGTTCGAGACAATGAACTGATTCTGGAAGCATTCAAGAAAATGAAGGAAAAAGAAATTGGAGGCCTACCGGTGCTCGAGGGATCAACAAGGAAAATTCTTGGCAACATAAGCATAAGAGATATTAGAATTTTATTGCTCAAGCCTGAACTCTTCAGGATTTTCGGGTAGAATCTAGAATTGTTTTATCATTTTGTTGAGGAAGTAAAATCTTCAGGCCCTTTGAGATGCTTTGAGCTAGTTATCTAAGTTGACATGCAAAACATCTTGTTTGTTCACAACTTGAATCTAAACTGTCCATCTCCATCTGGTTTGCAGGGAGCTTACTGTGAAGGATTTCATCTGTACTATTGCTTCAGCCACCAATGATCCTGGGAAGACTATTACGCCAATAACGTGCAAGCCCAACTCGACTCTTGGAAACGTGATAGACACACTCGCTTCCAGGGCAGTTCATAGGATCTATGTGGTTGTAGGGGAGGAGAATGAAGTTCTCGGTGTAATAACACTGAGAGATGTAATCTCCTGTTTCATCAATGAGCCGCCAAATTTCTTTAATCAATACTTCGGCTTTGCTGCACAGGAAATATTGGGTCCGTGATGTCTCAGAAAGTTTAGTTTCAAGATTCTGCATATGAAGCCTGCAACCAACTGGGATTTGCAGGAGTAACGAAGTAGTACTTTGCATTCAGTTTTAGAATTTATGTCGCTGCTGTTTACTGGATGGTTACAAGAAGATTTCCAGTCTTTCTGTTAGAAGCAAATTGTACGGTAGAGCTAATGTTGGATAGTATTGCCATAAGTAGAGACTTGGAGTTGATGCGAGAGACGGATAAGGTTGATGTTCTTGGTTAATCAGAACAAGAAGAAAAAGAACATGTTATATATACCATGGTTTGCGCATTATGTCCCCTGGTTCCTTACTTGTGAGTGTGTTTTCATCTGCGCATCTGCTGCAACTTTAGGTCTTTGTATTATACCAGATTGCCACAGGAGTTCCCCCAAACACTTCAGTGCGCATGCTTCCAAGATGAAGATACTCAATGAAGCGATTGAGGGAACTCTGGAGGTAACCTGATCCCTTTTCTCCGTGATTTGCATGCTGCTAATCCATACTGGCACCAGCTAGTATATATATACAGCTCGGTGATCATATTATAAGCTGAGCCTTTCTTTCAGGTCTTAGTCGAGTATAACTTGTAGATAATGCACGTACCACTGAACGTACCTGCAAACATGGGACAATACTTCAAGATTTGAAATCATGGACGGAATATATTCATTCTCTAGATTCCCTTGTCGTTTCGTTTTCAGCTGTGATGGTTCTGCAATCAGAAGTAATGCATGTCTTGATGCATTTATGCTAAAGCTTTAGCATGTAGCAATGTGCGAACTTGATTTGCATTGATATATAATCTCATGGATACAGCAAATAAGGAAGCTGGAAGTCAAACTTATTCTCTTTTCATTATGTAGCCTGCATTCTTGGCCAGGTTCAGACACTGGCATGTATTTTCCTGGTTTTCTTCGGATAGAAACTGTCCCGTCTTTGAATCCTTCGGCTTGTGTATTTCAGTTTCAGGATCAATTAAATTCAGTTTCATGCTCTTCTGCGTTTCCTGGATCGGTCCATCTGGGTAGCTAGCTCTTGTATAAATAGGCAACAACGGGTAAACTTGTTAGCAGTAAAAAGAGCGAGCAAGAGTCGGGTTTCAACTGGAGTTCTCCCAGAGCACTTCACTAGGAACATTATACTATTTTTGCCCCACTGAAGTGTTCGGGTGAACTTCGGGTGTTACTTGACATATATAGAGCGAACAATGTTGTAGTATAAAATAGTGCGTCCTTGTATGTTTTGGTTCGTCTACAAAAGGTATTGTCAATAGCGTATATTATTTTCACATCTCTAAATTTCCCGATTCAATCAAATGTGGATTTACATTAATGTTGACGTTATCATTATATGCGGAATTGTTACCCATGTTATGTTTGGCGACATCAAATTAGTTGTATAGTAAATTTATTCGTATTATTGATCACTTTTCTTTAATTATATATTTATCATATGACTAATGTATTATATATATCATATAATTAATTTTAATACTATCAAATCCAGTTGGATTTTGAATTGCATGCCTTCTTTATGGATGATCAGCCTATGTCTACTAGCTAGCTGCTGATGTAGTCTTTCAATCCGGAGGGAACGGCAATTTCTAGCTATGTCTTGTGTTTTTGAATTAATATATTGATCTTATTCAAGGGTTCTGTATGGTGGAAAACTGTATCTTTAATCCTATTTGTACGTGGATTACAATTTTAGTTCTGTATGAGTTCATGCAATTTTTTGTTGTGTAATTTTAATATGATAAATTATATCATCCTATATCAGTTGATAGTATTTTTGGTCTTATAATTTATTTTATTTATATATTCAGTTTATTTTTTGACAAAAAATGATCTTCAACTTTTCGCGTCTGGTCCATTTTTTAATAAGTTTTAACACCGTGTGATTTTAGTATTAATAGCCTACAGTTACAGGATAAAAAGTGGTATTTATCTCAGTATAATGAGATTAAAATTGTTAACACATAACTAAAAGTGTCCGAAAATGATCAAATATTAAATGTTTACGGCTACTAAATTTATCAAAAGAATGAACTAATTTGTAAATAGCTTAAGTTACAGGATAAAAAATATTAATCACTTATAGATACGTCGCGAAAATTATAATTTTGTATCTTAATAATTCCACAATTTAGGACAAATAATCAAAATTTGCTAAAATGATCAGAAAAGATGCTCTAAATTAAGTTGAGTACGTGCACGTCCCGTAAGCATTTGCTGCGATTTCAGCGAATTCAAGCCATTTTGTTGTTAATGTGCTAAATCCTTAAAATTATAGAATAAACTTATCAAATACATTAATACAAGACGAAAATTGTTACCACTTCATAATTAAAAAAAAAAAAAACTAAAACTATTTTTGATTTCTGTATTCAAGAATACTATTGTGCTACGTAAATTCTATAGAAAGTCGTCTATCCACTTAGAAAATACGAGAATACATAATTTTTTTTTGCAATATTTGAAATTTGATTGAGGTAGTACTTCTTAATTGGTATGTTTTTGGATTGGATTATTGCAATTGCCAAAGAATTCTAATCCTGCTATGCTATAATTAACATAAGCACTCTACCTGTTAACAAATATATATTTATATATATAGGCTGTTGCTACCAAAATCAAATTTACGTCATTCCTGTTATATTCCTTCCACTCGATCTTCTTGAATTCTTCAACATGGAAGATGTACATTCCGTCTCCTCACGCATTACGCTAGAAGCCGAAACTCCATTGACAATTCGCGAGCAGCCCCCCTACTCCCATCCTCTATTCTTGATCGATCTTAAACTCTCTTGCAACGCTTACTTCTCCG
Source organism: Sesamum indicum (assembly GCF_000512975.1). Lineage (NCBI taxonomy): Eukaryota > Viridiplantae > Streptophyta > Magnoliopsida > Lamiales > Pedaliaceae > Sesamum > Sesamum indicum. Next base: position 17,361,069 of record NC_026146.1, on the reverse strand, counting down.
ATTGGGTCATAACTTCATATTCTGCAGAGCCTCAGTTTCTGGATGAGGTTCAGCATCCCCGAATTGAGTCCTTCATCCACCTCAGTCTCCGACAGTTCTTGTGGCACGAACGAGCACGCGAAATCATCGACATGGAGCTCATAAACTGGCCTGTCTGGGGCGTGGAGCGCCGAGAATTGCTTGATTTCGTGCTGGAGCAAACTCGACGTGCTGTTATTTCCACGCCGCCGGGGCACAACCTTCTACACATGGACTTCCGTGTCTCTGTGAGTCACAAGCGCATTTACAACGAAACAGTCATTGATCAGATTCTCCAACAATCGATGGAAGAAGATACGGATTTTATGATTCCGGCAGCCGACTCGTCGATAGCTTCACTGGAGAGAAAGAAGATAACCGAACCTGGAACTTCTTGCTCTATTTGCATGGAAGAGTTTGAGGAGGGTTGTGATGGAGTTTGCATGCCCTGTTCACATGTTTTTCATGGAGATTGCATCAACAAGTGGCTGACCACCAGCCATTACTGCCCCCTCTGTCGGTTCGAGATGCCGGTGTGCTCATAGGCCTCAACAACTTCTGTATTAGTTTCAAGAATTCTGGGACAATTAGGATAAGGTGGAATTTGTTTCTGAATGGTATCGGATTTTCAAGATTGTTTGGATCCTTCAAGATTTAGATTTCAAGATGTACGAGGAGATTACCTTAATTATAATATTTAGGACTTTACTAACCAAAAAAAATTGAATATTAAGAAAAAAAGTAGAGTAATAATTTTAATGTTGTTATTAATTACACACACTAGCACAATCACAACACTTGATGTGTGTTTAATTTTTTAAATTTAAAATTATAAGTATTTATCAAATTTTGTTATTACATGATGTTTTTCATTATCTAAGTATTTATTACTCTATAATAAGTGAAATTAAGAATAGGTAAAGATAAAAGAAAAAATTAAATAAGAGATTGGAAAAATAAAATTTATATAAGAAAAGTGAGATGAGAGATAAGAGAGAACAAAATTAAACAAATAAAAGTTCAGTCGAAAACAGAAAACGAAAGAGAAATTTTGATTTGGTATTATCTTTTTAAATAGGGTAATTTTGTTGATGCACTAAAAAACTCAATAGGCCATTGAAGCTTTATTAATAATATAAATTTAGTGAAAAGAATTCTATTGCGTACGTTTAATTATTTTATAAAAATTGTCATTAGCAAGAATTTGTGATACAAAAATTGTGCATTAAATTTCATTAGAAACAAATAATGACACATGTATGCTGTCAAGTTAACGATAATATATTTATTTATTGTCATTATATTTGTGTTTTCTTGTATAGCTAAAGTTCTATAATATTTTATACGTAATTTTTATCACTAGTAATTATATAGTGAAAAGATCAAAGTTATTGTCACTTAATATTAACGATGGTTTTAAAATTGTCACCATTATTATATATGTTTGTAGTGATTATAATTTAGATTTATAATTACACTTGGACGTGGTTCCAAAATATAAAATTACACTTTTTTTGAAAAAAAAAAAATTAAAATTACATTTATACCCTCTTCAAAATTTCCATGTCTACACCTAACCTTTTATCATAGGGTTTGGACGAAAAATGTTGCATTAGCTAAAAAAATTTTATATGAATTTTTAATTTTGTCCCTAATTTAGCATTCTTATATTTATTTTTATACTTATAAAGTGGATAAAATGATATATATATATATATGAAGTGATCTTAACGTTATTATATTTTTTCCATTCTAAGTATAAAATTAGTACATAGGCATTTAAATAAGGAGTAAAATAAAAAATTTATGTAATTTGGTTTTGCTACCCCGTCATTTTTTGTCCAAACTCATGATGCAACTTGCGATTCATCAGTCCCTTGTTGCGCAAGTTATTATTCGTTTTGACTTCGTATGAGCCTAACGATTTAGGGAGAGGAGGACTTAGGATTTATTAGTAATTCAAGCTTCTCGTCTACAACCAATGTGGGATGCTTGCCTACATCATCAGCCCCCAAACGAAGGATTTAGGAGGAGCACATGGCATCGTTCCCACAGACAACGTCAAATTTATGCGACTTGCTACTCGATTGATGTCCCATTATGCGATGTATTGTCCACTTTGACTTCATATAAGCCTCACGGGTTTGTCAGGTAGAGGAGGTTTTGGGTTTTATAAGCCACTCAAGTTTCTCATTAGCAACCAATATGGTTGTATTATTAATAAAATAAGTAATATTAAAATCACACAGAAAATCATAACTAAAAAATAATAATAATTAAGATTATATAATAAACTTAAATAATTATAATTTGACTAGAACAAGCTTACAATAATAAACTTAGATGATAATATAGTAATTTTTTAGAGTGTTAAAAATATAAAAAACTATTAGCATAGTTAGTTTAGAAAAATAAAATGAAAGTTGTATGTAATACATTATTTTAATTAAAAAAATAGCCTAACAGATATGATCCAGGCCCGATTCAAGACCAGATAATTTTGAGCCATTAGGCTGGCTTGATCCCAAATTTCAATACCTGGTACAGATCCAGAACCAGTCATGTCCCAAACGAGCCTGGATCAACCCAACTCATTTTTTTATTGATTCAATTTGGTCTTGTGTCGGGTTAGTCTAGTTCGGCCCACTGTGCATATTAATCTAACTCCTTGAAAAATTCTAATTTGAATTAGATCTGATAAAATTTAAATAAATTATATTATAAATATATTATATTTATTGTATGATTAATGTACAAATTTAAATAATATGATTAATTACATACACAAACTATTTATTTAATTTGATTCGAAGGATTAAACCTCATTTGAATACAAAAATTCTTAACTCGTGGGCATTTCAAACCGACAAATAGGGCAATAATGACTAGTCCTCAGCCACTTCTTGATGCAATCCCCATGAAAAATATGCGAACAAGGCATCAACACACCTTCACCGCCGCACACGAGATCTTCCAAGCAAATAGAGCAAGTTCCAGCCTCCGTCAATCTCTTGCTCTCCAAGGACTCGATCGACGACTCCACAGCAGGAACCAAATACTCCTCATCCTCTTCCATCGAATTGGTGGCATGGCTCTCGTCGAAAACGTGCTTGTGAATCATGAGCATTCTGAAATGAAGATATACCGTGTTATGCTCCACGGGCGTGGATTCAACGACGTCCCACGCTTTGTTCACAGCGAACTCGGACAACTCCCGGCGCACGCTGGCCCTGACAGGCAAGCATTTGAGTTTTCTTCTGATGGTTCTGCGCGCTGTTAACAACTGCTGTAAATTGATCCGGATGAGTTTCTCGGTAGACGGCTGGTCGACCCTTCTCAGAAACTCAGGCTGGGGAGAATCTGGGACTGAAATCCATTCTAAGAAAACGGGTTGGCAGGAAAACATGAAGTTGATCTGGAGTTCGTCAGAGGCGGGGAGGGTCGGATCTTGGGATGTGAATGATTTTTGTTGCAGTTGTTTGGTATCTAGGAACAACTGCTCGACGCAGGTTCTGAAATCTTGCATGGCTTAGGTTTCAAGAAGATGAAGATGAACCTGAAGGGGGTTTTGAGGGAAGACTGAAAACAGATGCGGGGGAGATTGGTAACGAGGGACAGTGAGGAATTAGTACGTAGTATTTATAAAGCGTTGTGAGAGTTGTTAATGTTTTGGAGGAGTTTGAATCCCAAGTCAAGTAGAATACTTACAGTTACAGTTGGCTTATGCTCCACCTAGAAGTTTTGCACTTTGTGTCTAAATCCGGAGCGTATTAACGTACCGCAACATATTCCATGTGTTTGCTTAAGTTATTTATTTTTAGTATTGTAATTAATTTTTTTTTATAAAAAACTAATATGAATAACTTATCAGATCTGATAAAATTAATTAATTTAATTGTGTAATACCAAAAAAAGTTTACTGATAGAACTAATTGAGCAAAAGAAATAATGACTTGTTGAAAAAATAAATAGAGTTACAAATATTTTGATCAATACACATTTTATTTATTGTAGTTATTTTAAAGTTTTGACCCATAATAAATAGTATAGATATTAAAAACTTCCATATATATATGAACTTTGCTTTTAACTTATTCTTTTATTTTTTTTATTTATATATAGGGACATATATAGTTGCTTAATGAACCAGAAATTCATATAAGTTGCAATGTTTGTTTCTCATGTAATTATCTAATTCAAGTACAAAACTGTATGAAACACAATGTTTAAAACAGTGAATTTTGGCTTTTTTATGCCAAGGGAAGTAGTTCTGGTCATCTTTCTTGAGAATTAATTAAACAAATATCATAAAAATCCAGAATATATAAGATGATTATATCTTAAAGTGAATATATGTGATTTAACCGTCTCCAGTCAGAAGCCATAATCCAGAAATGAAACAAAAATCAACATTATGCCCTACAAGAGAAATTTACAGCTACAAGAAACAGGTCCAGGATATGGGTATTCCCTGATGAGCCTGGGTCGGGGAATTCTCTGTCCATTTGACAGGCCTGAAACAGGAAATACTAGAGATGCTAACCCCAGCAGGGGCTGTTGATAATTTGCCTGACTGCCTCATCTTACACTTGAAGATCTTCGCTGTGCTTGCAATGGGGAAGCCAGCGGCGTCATACTCAGAGGTGAATGTTGTTTTATTGGAGACATATATACATGACCGAGAGCAGCACGATTTTCTGGCTTCAATTGGGTGGTAGTGTTTGGAGCTTGGAGCTGTTCGAGTGTGGCTAAAACCTCCGCCATGCGAGGCCTGAGTTTTGCCTCGTGGCTTAGGCACATCACAGCAACAGTAGCGGCAGTATATGCTGCTTTCTGAGGGTATTGCCCCTCCAGTTTGGTGTCCATAATCCGGAACAACTTTCTCTTGTCGCCCATATATGGTCTTGCCCACTCAACTAGCTTTTGCTCGACCCCTACTTTTGTTTCATCAACAGCCCGTCGTCCAGATAGCAGTTCAAGCATAACAACCCCAAAACTGTACACATCGCTTTTGGTTGTTAATCGACCTGCTCAATAATGAAAGATCAAATGAAATGCAAACAAAAACTGCAGAAGCATTTTAAATTGAAGGACAATTACATAAAAATCCCCTGCAGGTTTGCATATATTAAAAAAGAAAACACTTAATTTTAAAAAATTACGCTAAAGCTCTTGCAGGCATATTTTACACTACAAATTCCCTCTAGCACTCTGGTCTCCAAGAGGAATCTGCAGTGTAAATATGTCAGCAAGGGTCCAGCAACATTTTTACAAGACCAAGGGATTTTTCTAAAGATGTCTAAATCACGGGAGGGGTCTATGTAATTATGTGTTAAATAAATGAACCTGTGGCGACATATTCTGGCGCAGCATATCCTTGTGTACCCAAAACTTGAGTTGAAACATGAGTCCGATCGCCAGTTGGGCCAGCTTTGGCCAAACCAAAGTCGGACAACTTGGCATTGAATTCCTGCATCCCGGAAAAGAATGGTCAGAGTGTAAAATAGCAACAGTTGAAGAATTGTTTGTGATAAAGCCAGTGGAAGATGAGAATCTCGTTCTGAAGATACCCCATCGAGAAGAATGTTAGATGCCTTAAAATCTCTGTATATCACTTGTTCCTCCGCCTCATGCAAGAAAGAAAGGCCTCTGGCAGCACCTATTGCAACCTTGATCCTCGTAGCCCAAGTGAGGGGTTGAGGCCCTCCTGCAATGCATGCATATAATGTAATTTAAATGTCTGCACATGTTTTCGACCAGATGCTAGAGGTCCAAAACTGAGAGTTTCAGACAAGTTGCTACGAATAACATAAAATATTTCTGATTGAGATCTAGTTGTAGAGTTACAATCATGCAATAAGTTTGTAGGCAATACATATATAAAATCATAATTGACAGAGGTCAAAATCCAACCTAGGTTCTGGCAATGAATGCACGAAATTAACAGCTTCATGCTAAAAGTCTTATTAATCAAACATTCTTAATAATGTTTTTATCCCATGCATGTATGTGGCAATTCACAAATCTTGCTAATCACTATAACACCAAGAAGTGAAAGATGGAGTAGAGAGTTATGGAAAGAATAAATGCAGTTGATAACCGGACACTAAGTAAAAGTGCAAAGACATATAAGTCAAGAATTTATCCAACATATGATGCATTAGTTGAGAATGACATCAATATATCAATAGGAAAGATCTTCAACAACAGTCTATTTGTTTATCTCAAGAGCAACACTTACTTCTGAATAAATGATTCTCCAGGCTTCCTTTTGGCATGAATTCATATACCAAAAGCCGATTATCACCCTCAAAACAGTACCCAATAAGTTTAACTAAGTTTGGATGACGAAGTTGCCCCAGATAATTAACTTCTGTCTGCATATATTAGACACTGTTAAAATTGATACCAGTAAGAATTTGATTAGTTAAGCCATATGTGGCAAAAGAAAGACATACCAACCACTCCTTGTGGCCCTGGAAACCCTCAGGCTTCAACTTCTTGACCGCAATGACCAATCCAGATCCAGGCTTTGCAGCAGTAAGAGTGTGCTCATCAATCCATCCTTTAAAAACATAGCCAAATCCTCCTTCACCGAGAAGACTGTCAGGTCGAAAGTTTCTGGTCGCGCTCTTTAACTCATTAAATGAGAAGGCCTTAACATTCGGAGACGATAGAATTTCAGCTTCCGATCTTGGAGTTGGAAGACTTTCAGCATTGCTTTTGACACTGTACGAAGGAATGCTTATGTTGGAAGGAGCAGTGGAATTTCTGGTTTTGCTAGGAAATTTCGAAGCTTCTGAAGCTCAAAAAAAGAACAAACGCAAGATATGAGCGTATTTACCTCCAATCAACTCATGAGCTGACATCTTCCAAGAATCTATTGAAATGTTATAATTTTTCCCCGTATTAAAGATTGAGTGCTAAAAATGATTCACTAGTCTTCATTGGAAATGTACTCTGTTTGATTAACTCTAAAGAAACTCAGAGACAGCAATGGATTCAAAATAATTAACAATAAACATGGAGTGAATAGATTAACTATGTGATTAATATTTTAGTTAACAACGTCCTTCATTTATTAAGGCCAAAAATGTTTACTTATGTGAAGTGCGATTTCCTAACAGCTAAAAAATCCACGTAAAAAGATTCCTATTATAGCAGTCTATGTGATGAATCTGTGGAAGCAACGGTCATCAGCTTATCTTCAATCATATTTAGAATTTATATCCTTTTTTCTCTTGTTTTGGCCTTTTATATGATGTTTTACAAAATGACAAGAAAAATCCCCCTCTAACTAGAATCACAGTGAACAGAACCTACACAAACATCCAAACTCCAAGCATGGGTGATCAGAGAATCTTGCCAGCATACAGAGTACTAGTATGATCAGACAAACTCAAAAAAAAAAAAAAAAAAGAATGTTTTAATGATTTTAATTACTCTAGAAACAGAACATTTAGATATGTAACTCAGAGGGAATTCGAGCATCAAACAAATAAAAGCCAACAAATTGACTTCCTCCAAAGTTTTTCTGATTAAAATACCAAAAGAAATCAACAAGAGAACAGGAATGTGTGATTTTAATCATTTCCTCATTCCAATAAGTTGGAAACAGGGCCAACTTCTGAAATAACAACCAAACTAGAAAAGGCAAAAGCCAACCAAATTTCACTTTAAGGTTCAATGCAATTTACACTGTAATATTGCAAATGAACAAATTACTGCCTATAAAAAAAATATAGCAATTTTACCATTTGCACATTTGCAATATGGTAAATTGCATTTTTCCCTTTCACTTTACAGGTCCTAGAATTGGACTTTGCCTACAACCTTAAGCCATCCAAATCATACAAGATCATAAACAGAAACTACACTTGTCAAAAAGACATCTTTACTCTCTCTATCATTCCAAAGTTTTCTCCACAAACAAAACAGAGAGATAAAAGAAACAGAAGAGATGAAAATACCAGATGGGTTGGTGAGAGTTGCATCAATTCTTGCCGATGAACCAAAGCAGTTTCCCATAATTATCTGCTCTACAGAGACCAACAACAAAAGGGGCCTCGAAACACACTTCAAGAGAACAATCAAGTAAGAAAAGAGAAATAAAGGGTCGAAAAATAATTCAAGAATAGCGCAGGAAATGAAGCCCGCTCTTTAACATACCTGAACTGAACAGATTTCTATACGTTTCGCTGGGGAATTCAGTGAAACAGAGATGCTTCAGGCAACAGAAGAAGACAAGAGGTTCTCAACTTTCTTGCAAAATGCAGAGACAAGTGAGAAAACAGAAGGAAAACTGCATAGATAGGAAAATGGAGGTTGCCTTAAATTCTTTCACCTGATTGCCTGCTTCAGTATTCACTCACAATCACATCTATCTCTTTGGGAGGTGTCCTACTCCTTACTCCTACCCAAGTAAATGGCGAAAACGGGTTTCTCTTATCCTGTATTAAACGTGTTTCCCTTTCCCCGCTGCTCAATCCATTTCACATTTAACTGTGACAAACATTGTTGAATTCAACCTATGTACAATAATTTAAACAAAGTAAAATAAATAAGCACACAGTCTGATGAGATTCTAACATATAACTATAAATTTGTTCATAAAATTAACAACCAAATTAAAACATGATTGATGGTTGTTCCTATTATTACCTTCATTGTAAATTTGTGAAAATTTCGCTATTATAGTATTAATATTGAATAAAATACATTATTTTGACATTGCAACCACCCAATCAAAATTCGGGTGTGTATTAATTATTACCCGTTTTATAGTTTCCACTTGATTAGATATTTTTGTTAGGCATTTTACCTTTACATATATATATATATTTGAAGCAAAAGAATATAAAATCTGTTCCCACCATAATTGCTTAAGATTGACTTTTGGATCTCATTGGGGACCCTCTCAACGCATCTAATAAATCTCAGTGGAGGCCCCTCTTACTATAATTTCCCCCCCCCCCCCCAAAATATATATATATATATATATATATATATAAAATATGATATCAATTTACAATAAAAAAAATGCTAAAACAATTGTGCCTTGTTTAACCCTTTCTTGATTCGTGTTCAAGAATAAAAAATAACGCTCACATTAATTTTTTAAATATAAGGATAACGTGAATTTATATTATAAATAATTTTAAGTTACAAAGAAAAATCTAAACTGAGTTGACAAAAATTGTGGGTCATGGAGCAGTTTATTTCCTATCCAAGGATCAAAAGTTAAAGTTGCACACACTCATATATTTTTGAATGGAAGCATTTGATCCTTTTGAGAAAAGGTAGAAAGTGAGGAAAAGAAAGAAGCTAGTGTTTTGGGCATTGGTTCTTCTACCCCACCCACTGAGGACTACGAGGTTCTCCAACCAATTGTTGCGTGTCTTGTAATAATATTGAACAGGGGTAGGACTCTCTTTACATGATTCTTCTGGTTTCACTCTCACCCGGAGTTGTCTAATCTCTGCCTCAAATATTCCATTATCTTATTGCATGTGGTTTATGGGTAGGTACCAACACAAACAAGTGAAGCTTTTTGTGTTGGCTCACTTGTTTCTGTTGGCTCAGTTGACAAAATGAAGTAACTTGCTTGCGTCACACATTGAAACAACCAACAACCAACAAGCAAGACCCTAAATAGGGAGACCTGTATATATTATGATAATACAACATATAATCTATATATACTTTCATATATTGATTTACAACATCAACATTCAACCCTAAATAGGGGTTTTTTTGTTTTAATAAAAAAAAAAAGAATGAGATCAAATTGGTTCCAACTTCGTTCTAAGAATCAAACCCATGACTTATCTTTTACAAGAACACAGTGTCACCATTTAGAGTTCACAAAAATTTGTTCTTCTTTTTGTTTTAGAATTTAAGAGGGGCCTTTTGTTCAGATTAATTGAAGTTGTAAGCGTCAAGTGATATTGGAAATTTTTCCTCTTTGTTTGTGTTTTCATTTTCAGTGAAAAATATGTGTTTTCAATTTTGTATAAATTTTTGTGTGAAATGAGAATATATTTAGATTAAGCTAATGAGATTGTATTTTATAATGAATTGTATGATTAAAAAAAATATATATAAATAAATATATTTTATTTGAATTACTATTTCAAAAATTGAAAATTAGAAACAAACAGAATTGTTTTCAAATGCTATAATTGATCCCAATTTTTTCCATGATTGATACGACTGTCAAATTTAAGTATAAGTCTTATGAAGTTGGATGGCCCAGAAACTATCAGAGGATAGATTGGATGGGCCCAACCCAAGTGTACGAAACTGCTATTCAAACTTCAGCCCAGAAGTTGGCCCATCTCCAAGTTATTGGGGTGGGTCAGGGATTACAGACCTAATGACCCGGATCCGGCCCAGGTTTGTACACCACGTACTCCATCCAATCAGATTCAACTTCGACCCATAAGACCAGTCATTGTTCACCACCTGGAAATCCGTAGCCCCAACTCAACTCTCCTCATAAAACCCCGTACCTGACTGACACTGAAACTGGAAGAATACAAGACTTTAATCATAAATGTTCTGAAAAAAATAAAAAAGGAAATAAATAACAAGTGCATTGGATTACTGGAAGGGGGGCGGCGATCTGGTGGTTTCCCTTTCCCACGCGTTTCCGTTCAAATGGAGTCTCACGGTGCCGGACTCCGCCGCGTCTTTCTCCTGGCTTTTTGTGTCGCTGGGATTTGGGCGGCTTACATTTATCAAGGCGTTCTTCAGGAGACTGTGTGAGTATCTATAGTTTTATATTTTAGCTCGCATGATTTTGGTGACTGCAGGTTTTAATCTTTGATACGTATTGACAAGTTTTTTTTGTTTATGCCTTTGCCTAGTTCTTTGATTGATTCTTGGAGGTTTCGGGTTTCTGGGAGGATGAGATGAAATGGAGAAAAAGATTGAAATTTGAGAATTTATTTTGGAAAGTTTATGGTTGTAGAGCAATCTTTGTGTTGCGTGTGTGAGTGAGTTATTGTGGTCTTAGTTGCTTGTAACGTTTTTTTATGATGCCTTTTTTGCTTCAGTGTAATATATTTCTCTGCGTATCCGAATAGTGATCATGAGTCTTTTGTGATTGTGCTGTTTTAGGTCGACAAAGAGATTTGGTCCTGATAAGAAGAGGTTTGAGCACTTGGCGTTCTTGAACTTAGCACAAAATGTAGTATGTTTAATGTGGTCTTTTTTGAGTAAGTTTTTGAAGCACCCATTTTTCTGTTTAACCGGAATTATACATCTGCGGGCGCTTATCTTTTTAACTGTGATTGTTGCAAAGTGATAAAGATTTGGTCAAATTCTGGTAACGGCGGTGCTCCATGGTGGAGTTACTGGAGTGCTAGCATTACAAACACCATTGGCCCGGCTATGGGGATTGAAGCACTGAAGTACATTAGTTATCCTGCTCAGGCATGCTCAAGATCTTAAAGATTATTGGCCTTCTAATTTATATGAAAATCTTCCAAGGTGGTGGACTAATGCTGGACTTGATACTTGTAGGTGCTGGCAAAGTCCTCAAAAATGATTCCAGGTGAGTTTATGTAATTATTGTTAAATAGTTTAATTGAACAGGCATGCCTTTTACTATTCAATGGTACAAAGAATAAAGCGCATGAACCAAATCCGTTTGCAAGTTAAATCTCATATTTGTTTCATTTGAACTTTAGAATGGTCTGACTTTCCATTGTGAACTTTAGAATGGTTTTTCTTGGAATTGTTTGGTTAGAAGAAGAAGACTATGGCATCTCATTTACAGGATGTTGGATGTAGTTAGACCAATTTAGCCTGGCTACTTTTAATCTTGTTGAAACTACCATTATTGCTGGCAACTGTGATGGTGGTTTATGCTGGGAATAAAATTGAAAAGCTCATAGCTAACATCTTATAATTGACATTTCCTTTGGGCAGTGATGCTGATGGGAACACTAGTTTATGGGATTAAATATACCTTCCCTGAGTATGTTTGCACATTGCTTGTCGCTGGAGGTATATCCACTTTTGCACTATCAAAGGTAACTATTAATTTCTTGTTGCCATGGTCTGGTTCTATTACATCTTTCTTGTAGAAATCACTTGGTGATTAGTGAACAGCCAAATATTTCCAACAGGGACCAATCTTAGAGTTCACTAAGTGTTGATACTGTTCCTCCAAACAGGAGTCTCCATTATTTTTCCATATGAAAAGATAGTGAAGGAAATGAGAGCAGTACCAGTTGAAACAAGTTCATACCCTGCTGTTTATGCCTTTATGGATGTCATTGCAGTGTCTTTTCTCTTTAATATTTTTCCAAGTTCAGAAGCATCAAGGAAGAATTCAGTTTGATCTTCATGAAAAGAAACATCCAACATCTATTTAATCCACAATTATGTAGTCGGGAATATGTGAGCTTGATGAGTTTACATTTCTTACATTCTGTACCACATAATGAAATCTCTGTTTCTGAATTTTATATTATCATGGTTGTAATTAATTTTTGTCCTCAGAGTAGCTCGAAGACAATAAGCAAACTAGCACACCCAAATGCTCCAATTGGATACAGTCTTTGTTTTCTGAACCTTGCTTTTGATGGATTCACCAATGCTACTCAGGATTCAATAACGGCCAGGTAGACCATATCTTCATTTCGCTTACGTTCCATATTGGTGTGTCTGGAGTATGCTAATAGGTTCTGAGTTAAAATTGCCACCAAACCTACTGTCTTTGTACTTGATATATTCGAACTGTCTCTGTTGATATAAATGTGGTTTAATGTACTGGGGAACAGTCAGACACAAGATTGGGCTTGTACTTTTCATCTCCTTACTGACCTTCCCTCACCAAAAGTTTTAACATTAATATCACTCAAAATTAAATTGTCTACAACTTTGCACCTAGAGCAGGATGCTTTACTTTACTAACTGCTGATATGATTATAGTGTGTAGTAATTTAATGGAAATTGACATTGCTATTCAGGTATCCGAAGACAAATGCATGGAACATAATGCTTGGGATGAACTTATGGGGTACCATTTACAACATGATATTCATGTTTGGCTGGCCAGGTGCTATCGGATATGATGCAATTCGATTCTGCAAGCAACATCCAGAGGCAGCATGGGACATTTTTCTTTACTGTCTTTGTGGAGCAGTCGGCCAGAATTTTATCTTTTTAACTATTAGTCGGTTTGGATCCTTGACTAACACAACTATTACCACAACACGAAAATTTGTGAGCATAGTGGTGTCTTCACTGTTGAGTGGAAATCCTCTCTCGGAGAAACAATGGGGAAGCGTAGTCATGGTCTTCACCGGATTGTCATACCAAATTTACCTAAAATGGAAGAAGTTGCAAAGAATGCAGAAGAAGCGGAAGTCCACATGAGTTAGCTCGTGAAGTTTGCTACTAAGACTTATCATTCTTAACCTTAAGATAAAAATTCTATGTGAAAGGCCTAGTGGTCAAATTGTAGGTATAGGCATAGAATATTTGTATCCCTGAAGTCATAAGTTTCATAACGTGAACTGAATGACTGGGATAGTTTTTGTAGTTTCTTGCTACATTTCAGCGTAGACAGTTCTGATTAATTCTATTTTCCAAACAAGATGATGAGCATAACGGTAAAGGTGCTATACATGCTTAAACAATCTATGATAAGTTCTTCAGTTTTGCTGTGCAAACTTTGCTATTTTGACATTCTAGCTTTAATCATGAGAGTACTAGAGATAAGAAGCAGAACATAGGCTTGAAGTAACTGACGTTTGCTAAGGTGGGACAGCAGCAATAATCTTAATACACTTGATTAGAATTGTCTCAGACAATTGAGGTCCCAACAGTACAGAAGGGAGCATTGTTTCAGCACGTGAAATATACATTTACTAAAATGCCCTCATGATACAGTCTCTGGAAGGTGACCAATCTAAGTCTTTTCAGTAAATTTCAAAACCAATTTGAGGAGTGACTGTCAGGGAAAGCAAACTTTAATTTGTAAAAGCTTCCCTCCACTCTTTTACTCTTAGCTTTTTCTTTGGTTATGATCACCCCTGTCCTCCTCCATCACTCGCTGACCAATTTAAATAACAGACCCCTCTTCTTCCCCACAAGCCATCCCCACAGAGGCAGGCACAGAGAAGACGCCATAGAAAAAGCAGTGAAATCTTACCATCCTGTAAGTAAAAACTTCAATCCTAACATCTGTTTCTTAAGGCTGCCAGTTTTTCTGCTTATGCTTTACTGAAGTCCAATTTACACTGTCATCTTTGTATATTATATGCACTTAATGGTAAGTAAATGATGTTTGTGAGACAAGTAGCAGTCCAGACAAGAAGAAGCGTGTCCTCAACTCTCCATTAGATATGGATTACATCAGCAAAAGAAAAGAACTAGAACACCATGAAAACTTATTACATAGTACTCTGCAGTCTGCACACCAAAATATGCCAGTAGAGGTATCGAGTTGATCCTCTTCTGCTCCATCTCTCTCTCTCTCTCTCTCTCTCTCTCTCTCTCTCTTTTCTGCATTTCTTTTGCTATAAAATCTCTCTAAAAGGTAATCTTGGCGAGGTGCCATTGTATAGTTACAATTTAGTGACTAAGAACTTTTAGTGTTGGTTCTGTCTGTACAATATAGGCTTATGTAGCCAAAAGAACTCTAAGGAACATCAGAGTGCCATATCTGAGTTCCATAATAAGACAAACAAAAGAATGAACACACCATACAAAGCACACGGGAAACGACGTGAGTATTAGGACGAGAACTCCTGGACGCAGATCACAGCAATCGATCTTCAAAAGAAAGAACTAGAATGCTCCTTAGCACACTAGATAGGAAAAAAGCAGATCTCCACAGGCCTATTCTTAAAAAACTCAGGTCGAGGTGGCTGCAATCCGAGGAAAAAGAAGTCTTTAAAGATAAATCAAAATCTCTATTCACGAAAACTCCTGAGGGATAGTCTTGGTGATTCTTGGACTCTGCACAGATCACGCGTAAGGTTGATGAGTGACAATGGTCATAGACAATGGAGAAGAGACCTCTTGCAGGGTGGAGGTTGGGAGGGATTGGAGATTGGGCTTGGGGAAGTTGACTCCATTCCTAGTGTTTTCATTAAGAAGTGCTTTTCCTGCAAAGTGAATGTTAAATTGGTCAATGGAAATAGAAAATAATGGTGAAATGCAAACTGTACAAGTTCTGTGTTTCTAACTTTAAGGATCTCAAACAAGCATATTTCGTGGACACAAATCTTGTACAGATGAACTGATGATTGGAAGGAACAGTGTGTTTGGCAGCCAATGCCATTACCACAAAGCATAATATATATGACATTGGTGCACTATTCTTTGCATTTAAAGATCAGAATTCTTACACTTTCTGAAAATTTTGGGCTGGGAATTGCTGCTGCCAATGCTCTGAATAACGGTGTCACATGAAGAGGGGAACTGAATCCTGTGTTAGAATATGCACATACTGCTTCATTGTCAGCTTTTACATCATTGCATGTCAACATGTTCTCCACTGGATTAACATAGAAAGATCATCAGCTCGAGACGAGTGTTCAATTTACCAACTTAAGATGAGAGAATCATTAACATGTTATATCTTATACCTTCATTTGTGCTTGCAGTATGGCATATTCCATTGTTCTCAGAAGCACAATTTTGATCTAATTGATCCGATAGCAATTCATGTCCAGTTTCCTTATGCAACACACAGACCTCAGCTTCACATTCTTCTGTTTTATCACCTGCCGCGTTAGAGATTAGAGTTGATCCCGAACTGTATTCAGAGCTGGCTGGGGATGACTCATATACATCATGCTCCCTGCGCCAAAATCAAATTTAGATACTGTGGAGGTAAATAAGATCTTTAGCAGAACACAGTATGCGTGCTAAGTTACCTCCAACATGATCTACTGCCTTGATTAGAACTTCTTAGATCCTCCACTAACTCTTTGAACTTCTCTAGTTGAAAATCACTATCTGAATTTCTGGTTGTGAGCAAATCGTTTTCATTGTTTTGTTTCAGGAAATCTTGAAGGACCTGCGCCATATTAAACCCGAAACTTAAGATCTTTATAAGATGTGAATCATTGTCATCAGAACACACAGGTTGGCAGATTTCGGAGACAGCATGTCATTGTGCGGAAACCTCAAATTTGTTATAGCTTTATCTTTTCATCTTAGCAGATTATATTTCAAAATGATGTCGTGTTGGTATTCTCACAGCTGAATCTCACATTAAACCACAGAGAATTTTCATCAATGATTTAGAGCATATTCCGGTGCATAATACAATACAACAAGATTTTGATGAGACACAGGACAGAACGACTTTTATAACGTACCATCCAGGCATTTTCAAGACTCTGATCTGTCTTCTCTGTGTTAACTTTGACTGCTAGTGAGCTGAGCAATTCTGCTTGCTGCATCAATGCAAGCAGCTTTGGATCATCCTTTTCAAGAAATGTTTTCTGAGTTTTGTTATTTGTAGCTGCACGAACATCAAATGAAAAATATATCATCTTTATGTTTGGAATTGATGTACTCTAAAACAGTTGCATCATTTTAAAAAAGCATGATCTACTCGTTTGTTTCTTCCTTCTACTGTGACTTTAGGTACTTATGAGTAATTTCACAGTGTTACTACAAACAAAAAGGTCTCTCAAACTCACATCCATCACTTGATGCCTCCTTTATATTGTTGGGATGGAGCTGAGTGTGGAAGTTAACCTCACAACTGTGGACTCTTTGAGCTAGAACTGTAAATGGAGGTCTAAGTAGATGATCTGAAACACCATACTCGCCTGCTAATTTTTCTCCTTGTCTGAAATTTTCCATGGTACTTGAGACATTGGTTCTAGATTGAAATCACACCGTAAGTTTACAAGAATATTAATCCCAAATTAAAATCTAATGAAGCTTAAGGTTAACTATACATTATCTTTTTAAGAGGTCCAGCACTTTCGGATCCTCCATCCGCGTTGAGCCCGTTACGAGATATAACCCTTTTGTTGTTTAAGTTGATGTAAGAAGTGCTGCTGTTTTCTTTAGCTAAGGCTTCCCTCTTTGCCCTTTTCTTGCACAGAGTGGTAAACCGATTCTTCACAGCATTATCAGTTCTGCAAACAAAAAGAGTGTACCAGTAACCACGACTTCCTTACATCAAGAACTATACTCAAATATGGTCAATATTTTGAATTTTACCTGCCTGGAACCACCTTTGCAATCTCAGTCCATCTGTTTCCAAAGATCTTCTGTGCCTGAAAGACAGCTTCAGTCATTAGCTCATCTTTGCCATCAATATGAAATGCAAATTTCTGGTTGTCATATACTCAGGATGATATTATCCAATAATAGTTCTACTTACAACGCAGTCACCAATAAAGATAACGAAATTAAAAAGATTAATCTAAAAAGGGAAGAAGTACTGATAGCTAAGTACTTTCTAGAAAGATTAATTTGGATAAAAACAGTCCTGCAAACTCCGGGGACTCTGGAAAAACAAGTTGTAGGAAAAATTGATGTACCTCACATAAGAGCATGTCTTCTTCAGGTGACCATCCTCCTCTCTTGAAATCAGAATTCAAATAAGTGAACCATCTGCATAACGGTGCAGTTGGTTCATATAATGTTAATTCAAAGGCCTGCAGCAAGATGCGATAACAGGACTCTATAGATAAAAACAGAGGAAGATTATTATTGTTCTCCACCAACCTTCTCCGACACTGTCTTGTCGTTTTATCCTTGAACTTTGATGCAATAATTGCCCAACTATCAAAACATCACACCCATAAGTTCACTCAACCATACAAAAATAACCTTCAAAAACACTGAATGATGATTATTCCAACATAACAGGATCAAACAATCCATGTTATTCAAGACCAAGGAATCAAGATTCTTACTTCTCAGTCCCATGTAACCGTATCTGCTCTCGCAGAATATCATCCTCCTGTGAAACAAATTCTATTCAGATTAATCAACTCCATGATACAATCCAGCAACTGAAGAGTAGAAATTAAATTGAAAAAACAAACAAACAATGGGAAACTCACCTCCTGAGACCAAGAAACTATATGCCTTTCCTTCTGCTTCAGCACTTTTCCATGATTTGCATCAGTATTGCTGCTATTATTTTCCATCTTCTTCATGTTCTTCCGCTCACCTCATATATTTCTCTTCCTTCTTGCATGCTCAAGAGCAGATTCTTTTGTGGGAGTGAGAAATATATAACAAAGAAAACAACAAGACCCGTGAAAAAGATCAAGTCTTTTAACCCTTTTCTCTTTACAGAGACTGTTTCAGCTCCCAAAACGGAACAGAACAGCATCAACTAAAAAAACAAAGAAAAATCAAACTGTTGGTCTTTTACCCGCCCCGTTACTAAAAAAACTTCCTAGGATTCGACCTTTTCCTCCTCTCTGCTTTCTGAAACAAAACATCAAACACGTAACACAAGAATCAAACCTCCTAATTAGGATCCCATTTCAAGATTTCAACACAGAAATCTTGATACACACACACACACACATATATATATGTAACAGGGAAGTTATCTTAAATGTACCTGCATCGAGATTTGAGAAAGAAAGAGTATAGAACTTGCAAACCAAGTATGTAAAAATAAACATTACAACATGGGATTTGTTTATTTCTTTTCCTTTTACGGTGTTCAAAAGAGGATGGTTGCTTTCTTGGTGTCCAAAAGTGTTGGCCTCTCACTGTGTTGGAAAAATGAAAATGTGGGGTGCAAAACTCTGATTTTTGTTTAAATAATCAACGGATTCTTTGCTTTATAATAAGCGCGGGTATGAAGTGATGTTTGAAAACAAATAAAAGAAAAAGAAAAAAAAAAACAATATACATACAACGCTGAAATCCACGAGAGTAGAGTTAATGATGGGAGCTAAGACTAACCCCACCACCCCACGCTCACACTCACTATGTGTAGTGTGTGTGCTGCTGTTGCTATAATTCTTTGGTGGTTTCTCAATGTCTGTTGCATCTGGCGGATGATGCCTCAATACTACTTCCTGACAATCTTCGTGACTCAACTATTACCATTACCTCCTTCTCACTTCCATTCAAAATTTTCAGAAAATTCAAGAGAGGGAGAATTATATAGATAAAATTTAAAATTTAAGCATGTCATAAAAAAATCAAAAAAATATAATCATGGAATGTATGGTATAATTATCCAAAATTGCTCTGCTTTTCTTATAATATGTTTGATTAAGGAATATCTTGCAAGAGGCGCATTGACCAGGAAATTTTGACGAGTCGTTGGTAATAGCGACAATCGAATATTAGAATTTATTATTATTTTCTTTTTAAATTTGAGGGTAGTTTGAAACTGGGTTGTTGTAAGTTTTTGGTGATAGAATCCCTTATGATCTGCAACACAAAGAATTGAATATATGAGATATGTCAGTTTGAATAATATGGAGTGGGGTTGAGTTGAGTTGAGGGGTGCAACCCACGTGACATAAAGACTGCTGCGAATATTGTTACCATCTCCCTGTCCCAGATTTTGGTCATGACCGGCCAGCCTGTTTCTCACCATTCACCCTTCTCTCCTCACTAAATCTAACCGTAAATTAAGTTACATCCTTACCTTCTCAAATTAGATTAAAATACATATTTTTATTTTATAAAATTACAATTATATCATTTAAAATTATAATTCTAATTACAACTACACCCAATATTTAAAGGCATAACTTACACCAACACCTCGTGAAAGATATTGCACAATATCCTTCAGGCTGTGTAACTATAATTTTACAAAAAATAGAAAGTGTTTGTATATTATGACCTAATTTCAAAAGGTGTCAATGTAATTTACCTCGAATATAAATGTGAATGTTATTCTATTCTAATTTGATTATTAAAATTAATGATGGTAGGCTAACTGATTTATTAACAAGGTAAAAGGGGGATTGAAACGATTAAGTGACTTAACAGTGCCACTTTATTCTTGTAAAAGTCAGATCATGAGTCCAAAAGGAATTAATTTCAATCCGTTAGGATGAGTAAAACAAAAAACAGGGTAAAGGGGCGAAAAGGGAATTAATTAATTGATTGAGCTATCTAGTTTGTATATGACAAAAAAAGAACAAGAAACAGGGAAAGGTAGAGGATATGGAGATTAATCTTAATTAATTGATATCTTGGTTGTTGTAATGTTACGTTAAATTGGAAGATTTGATTATTGATTTCGATGTTCAGTTTGAACTTGATGTGGGTCATAAGTTAGATGAACCTACTTTTTTTCGGTATTTATTTCGAAGAGGCATTTTATTTGAAAATGTCAAAAAAATTTAAAAAGTATGATATGTTATTCGAGTGTATATATTTTATTTTAATATTTTGCTTTTTGTTGATGTTATTCGTAAGGGTATATACACTATGATTTAAATGAGATAATAATTTTAAATTAATAAAACAAAATAAAAAAATTAATGTAAAGAGTATAATATAGAATTTCAATGCATTTTTGTTGATGAAGTGAATTTAAACATGGGAACTTTACCCTCACACGTTTCGTCATAAATGATGTCATCTGGAGAAGAAAAAGTCTTGAAGGATAAACGCTGGAAGAGCATATTTTGGAGTCGCCCACTAAGAGCAGCAGCAACAGCCAACATCTTTCCATCTATCTCTGCTCTATTAATTCATTATTATTATTCATTCGACATATATAAGATTGCATGAGTTGTCGTTGCATAATGCTCCCATATATATATATATATAGAGAGAGAGAGAGAGAGAGAGAGAGAGAAATCAGAATTTGGACAGAAACTGTCCCAATTAATTAGTTAACCTATCTCTATCGCCACCCTCTCTACCTTAAGCCTGCTGCACTCTATTTCAGAAACCATAAACATGAATGTGCATGATGGGCATATGGTTTATAATTAGGTAAGAATTGATCATTTTTAATTAAATTTAATTTTTTCTATTAAATAATTCGTAAATACAATAATTGCCTTACGCTATATATGCACATAATTGCTCGTAAAATGTATCGTAAATATTAATCAGCAATATATAATATAATCGGTTCTCTTTTATTTAAAAAAAAAAAGAATTTTTTTTTTTTAAAGTGACAAATATTATTGAGATTGCATATATAGCATGAATCCATGGATGTAAGAAATTGTTGAGAGACTTCTACTCTTATTAGTTTAATTAGGAAAGGAATGTAGGGTACTGGTAGGGTTGCGCAGGTCATAGATATTGGCATGCCACGTGGAGTGAAAAAGAAGGTGGCCTGGGTGGCTACTATCTTGTCATGTCCTTCTCTTTTGGAGTGAACTGCAATGGTGGGACTGGGAGCCATACATATACCAATCTGCCCAAATAACTGCAAATATATGGCCCTCTCATTCCTTCCTTTCTTCACACCCAATATCTCCCGCCAAAAACACCACGCATTCCTCACACACACACACACATATATATATATATATATATTATCAATTTAGTTTTTTTATTTTAACAATAGTTATATAATTACATCAACATCTCAATAAATTAAGTTATATATCAATATTCGATCAATCTATCACTATAACTAAAAATAATGAAATAAATTATAATAAATCCCACAGAAAATAAAATAAATACTTACATATTTAGTTAGACTCAAATTCATGATTTTGAACTAGGCTATAGGATAACACATAATCAATTTGGTTAATCATAGATGATTCATACACATCATATATATAACAGTTGCATACTATAGTATATAAGATTATCGATGAAATAAATTTTAATTTGATATATATATATATATATAGTGGGATGTAAAAATGTTACGTACTATGTAAACACATGACAGGAAAGTCCATGTAAAACATAGTGGTTTTGGTGTAAGAGAGTGACATGTCGGTGGTGAGTTGTCCTAGAAAAAGAGTCTTCAAATTTAAGACTAATAATCATATATATATCAATCGTACAAATGTTTTTCCATGTACACACGTTTACAATTTAAAGACCAGTTTTTGTGATGGAACCCTATGCAAAAATGCAGCTATTTTCTCCTCTTGTTATTCCCTGAACTTTTTAAAGTTGATCGAGAAAACCCTACTTTGATCTGCTCTGCTCATGTGACACTAAACGCCATTCAAGCCCACGATATCTTACATGCATATCTTTTCATAATTATGCCTCTAATTTTGTCATTTTTCCAAGTCACAATTTCGTGCAACACTAATAGTACGTACTATGCCAAATATCCCACTTGTCCCGCGGGCCGGACTTTATGCCCTGGCCATCATCATACTTTTTAACTTTTCTAGTCGGACAAATAGTTTTGACGTGTGTGATGACAAGATTAGTCAATGTTGAATACTATTACAACTCAAGCATGCCCAAATCTTAATTTGTCCAAAAGTACTGCATCACACGATTGCCCTAATTATTGATGAATTAGAACGCAGTAAATAATAATTAAGATGACTCATTTCGCACATAATGGTAAAGAAAAAATGTGCAGCATGAAACTGCATCTATAGTGATGGTTCATTTGGGTATGGGGACGAGGGCGATAACGCTGATGATGAGAATCATTTTTGGTGGAGCGTAGCCTCTGATCAAAAACTGGCTAACAAAAAGAAAAGCAAGAGATTATGGACAATGAATCATTTGAAGTTCAGAGATGGTAGGCCAAATTAACCATTACTAAAGAACAAGTATATATACATATATATATATGTGTATATGCCATCATTTGCTTCATTAATTTCTTAGGTATATTATGGCCCAAAGGATTAATGACAGTGGCCTATACAGCTCCAATGGCGGCTCCCCACCTCAAAGTAGAATCATGGCTTACCTTCATTTTCTTAATTTTTTTCCACGTACTTTCTTTCTTTACGATGGTTTAATATCGACCGTTTAAGGAGTTTGGACTTGAGGATGATAAAAAAGGGTCTTATTGTCGCCTCATGATCAAGGAAATTACATTAAGAAGCAAACTCTTGTATAAAATTTGGGACCTGACTTGATCGTGTTACAAACTGACTCTTGAGGAAAAGTGACACTCTCTTCCAATGTATTTAGAAACCCTCGTATTCGATATTCCTTGCTCGCGTCAAATAGAGATTTTGATTATTCATATGTTTTGTGGAATGATCTTATGACAAAACTCTAACAATGCATTTATCCAGTTAATCTCTAGGTGTGTTAAATCAACACTAGTTTTGGAAGTCCTACGTGATAAGCATAAGGTACACACCATCATTGCTTGCAAGAAAGGAGTGTGAAAGTGGAGCTTTGGTGAGGTCCAAGTCCCAAAAGAGATTGATACATGGTATGGACTAGTGGGGCTTAATATTAATTGTTAGATTAATTTCCTGCTTATATCTAATTAATTCAATATATCATCATTTCAATTAGCGCGTCCGCTCCACAAATAGGGATGTGCCAAGTGTCCCTACGTTTGGGATTAGAGCACGATTGAGGTTAATTCATTATTATGATGAACCTAATATATATTATAATAATTTCCATTTGATTATTATCAATTAATTAAAAATAATTAATTAAGCTTGAAGTGCGAATTGATGTTTGGCTCTAGGTAATCTTTTGGTTCTTGATTTATATATTCAAGCCCTAATTGTTAACCTATTGATCATCATTTACCCAAAAAATTAAAAATTAAAAATTAAAATAATGGAAAAGCAAATCGTGGGCGTGCTTTGTTTCTGGGCTCTAGTAAAATAGAAATTAAATAAATTATTTTTATGACTATTCGATGTCATGATTTTGAGATTGAAATTAAGTATGTTAAATTTGGGTCCATTTTACATATATATATACTTTGATCTTGAAATTCAAAGATGACCAAAAAAAAAAAGTGAGCTGAGAAAAGAAGGCAAAAGAAACGGAAAGAAGGAACTGAAAGTGAACAAAATCTAGAAAGGATAAATAGCTTGCAAAAGTTCACTTTTATTTAATTATTATTTCTCTAATTCAAAAGTTTACATTCCAATCTTTGAATCATATATATCAACCCTCATTATCTCTTCAAAATCAAGTATGAAAATTACATAACCTATCAACATCACGTCTTTTAAAATTCAGCTATTGAAATAATTAAAAAAAGTTCAATTATATTCCAATTCCTTACATTTCTTCAGATGTCTCGAAAATAAGTTTTATCTTTAAAAAAAATAATAAATTCTATTGAAATAAAATTTTTATTTAGAAATTATTATATATATTATTAATCCTCAATTACTATAAAAATACATAAAACTTAGATTTATTCATTTCAAAGATGAAAGATCAAACAAAGTAATTAACAGAAAAAACAAGAAAAATGCATCAACTGGAGCATCTCTCTCTCTCTCTCTCTCTCTCTCTATATATATATATATATATATATATATATATGAAAGTAAAATGAGAAATATATATGTATAGGTGATCAAGACAAGTCTAAGAAGCAAAAAGAAGACACTTTGTGAAAAGCAATCTATCAATTCTTGCCTCAATCTGTAATAAGTGGGTGGATTAAGTGTTGTGTTGTTTGTGCATTTAAATTAGGAGGTGGGTTGTAAAAAAAATAAAATTACAAAAGTGCAGTCCATAGATATATGTCTTTTTCATTCACGGAGCCCCACCAATCCCATCAAAATTCTGCTTACGCTCCTCTACCAATTTCTTTTTTGCATTAAATTGGAGAATAGAGAAAGATGGTTGGGTTTGGGTGTGAAATAATGATATGTGTAGAGGGAAAGTGATGGGCATTTTTACCCTACATATTAATAAAGTTGGTTGGAGTAGCAAATATATATAGACAAAGACTACAAATCCACTTTCTCTTCTTATTTTCTCATCATATATCTAATAACTCTTCTTTTCTCCTTAATTACATCTATATATATACAAAGATTACAAGGTGCAACTTATTTATTTTACACTTAGTACAAGTTCAAAACTTACCTTCATAAATGGCCAAAATTATACTTTTAGTCTCATAAAATAGGAGTTCAATATTTTTAGTCATTTTTTTTATGGGATTTTTAAAATAGTTCCAAAATTCGACACTGATGGGAGTACATTTTTTGTTAATTTCAAGTGATATTTTGCTTCTTTTGTGCCCAAAATACTCCTAATCAAGTATCATATTGCAGTATTAGCCTATAATGGATTGATGAAATGAAAAAAGGAAAAAGAAGCTAAAATCAACATGTGAACAGATTAGAAGGACGAGTTAGGCGTGCTCACGCCTAACCCTGCAGGAATATGGCTGGAAAAAGCAGGCTCAAGACTCGATTTTTGGAAAGATATGAAGCTGATTGGGATACCTTTTGATGATTGGAAGCTAATTTTGTTGGAGAAAATTTATTCAGGACAATAGTTTTATTTTCTTTAGTCTATTAGTTTAAATAGAAATTTATCCTTTTTAATTCTAGTAGAATTAAGTAACTAATTAGTATATATATGTGATGTAACATATAAACATTTCTATATAGGAATTAAATGTATACTTTCACCCAAAGAAATGTACAAATATAGTTTAAATCTTTTTTACTGCAAGAAAATATAATATTAGTGAAAGAATATTTAATTAATCATAATAATATCAGATATTGTTTATAGTAATAATTTTTAGACCCATATTTATTTTCACATCAATTACTAATAGTGACAACTTCTACACAATTCCTACCACTACTTAATAAATTTTGCAGATCATATATATGATAAAATAAAAGTATTTTCTCTCTTAATATATATATGTATATATATATATATAAATAATGATTTATAGATTCATCGTATTATCACTTGAATTTTTTTATTACTAATAATACTATTATTCTTTTTAGGGTTCCTTAATTAGCTTGATACAAATTAAGTTTTAATTCTTTTTCCATCACACGGAATAATTAATATATATGCACGCACAAGACTAAAATAATCCAATTATATAAACACATGCATTTATATATATATATGATCATGATGGTGATTCATCAACATGGCAATTGAATAACAATCTCTCTTTAAATCACAAAAATATATATTCCATATTTTTGGATCAAACATTTTTCTCCAACCTATACGTGTACAACATTCAAAGCATTGTTATTTATACTATTATAAAATATTTTTTTTTAATTGTACCAATTTTAGATTGCCCCAGTTTACCCTTTATTTCATTTATTCTCTTTAAAATTTTTGGTCCTATTATTAATTTTGCCCCAGTTTACCCTTTATTTCATTTATTCTCTTTAAAATTTTTTGTTAGATTATTAATTATAATATTTTTTTACTAATTTTATAATTTTTTTTTCTCTTAACTACCCACTATCCCAATTTCTCTCTCACCTTATTTCTCCATATTTATTATAATTTATAATTATAATTTACTTTTTTAATAATTTTTTTAGTTCACATAAAAAAAATTATATAGTCGCGAGAACTGCATGTGATGATAATTAATTAAATAAATAAATACATAATTGTACCCACATAAATAAAGAAGACCCCACGTGGGGGATGAAAATGCAGCATATTTTAATTTGGTGGAATTGGAATAGATAGCTTTATGTGAATGTGGGGTTTATGTGCTTGGGATTCCTACAATATTAATTGATGTGAAGTGAACATTAGAGTTACCTTTTGAGGGTGATAAGGTGTACACATTTTAACCCCAACCTTCACGTCATATGTGCTTTCTCCCACATCTTTTCTGCATCCCACCACCACCACGCTCTCCTAAAAGGACATGTTGTGGGAATCCTATGCCTGCTCCTCAATATTTTCACTTCCCATTTCCTTATCTCTGAGTTCCTAATTTTAATAAGGGGTATTTATAGTTTATTAATTACATAAAATATCTTTACCTTTTATGTAATTATAGAAACCATTCCTTCTTGACAATTTCATACATTCATAAAAAAATACATAATTTCATCAAATATTAGAGATTGTTTATAATTTTTTAAATAATAAGGGATATTCGCAATTATGTGAAATATTGGAGTTCATTGTAATCAACCTTATAATTAATAGAGAAAGAGAGAGTGAGGAGGGATATGGGGCGCCTGCAAAGTGAGGTGAAACATTGAGTTGAGAATGAATGTAAGACCTTCTTTAACATGTTTCGATAAAGATACATACACATTCACATTCTTCTCTGAAATTCCCACTCTCTTTCCTCTTTTTATTCTGATGATGGATAAATTTGTTAGAAGAAAGAATGAGCGAAAGGGACTCTGGTCTCGAGTAGTCTGCTCAGAAAAGCTTGGGGAGATTGAATTAGGTACCCCACTCTGGGCTGCTTTTAACTCTACCTGCTCCATTTCTGTAACACCCACAGCCTTATTGAAAACAGTACTACTGTGCTCAAAGGGTTTTTGATGGCCCAAACTCTTATTCACTCGAGACCATCTAGCTACCTAGCCCACCACCAACATCACTTCATACCCCTACTACTGCTTCCCATCATTATACCGGTTACCATCCCAACCCGCTCACCAATAACCTTTTATTATTTGTCTGTCACATAATAAGTGTATTTAGTATCAAACTTGATTTGAGTCAGCAGCCAAAGAAGAGTGAAGCCTAAAAGCAGGTATACTAGCTAGACGACCTCCATAGACTGGTCCAATGCCAAAGGGACGGTCGCTTCGTCGTTATTGGTGGTGCTGACGGAGGTGGAAGTGGTGACGATGGCCAGGGTATGCCCGGAAAGATATAAATTGCACTAATGGGGTAGAGTTGGAATTCCTGTTGACATGGCAAATTTTTGGTAGACTTTTGAGGAACACTCTCACCCCTCATATTCTGGTTTCATCTCGATTTTAGAATACAAACCAGAATTTATTTACTTTACTTGATCATCAGTGGAGGTTTTGTTGTTAGTTAACTATTATGTTATTAATATTAAAATATTCATAATCCATCCAACAAAATATACAATGATTTAATTAATTGTGATGAATAATAAAAAAAGTTATTATTTCATGTTCCCAAATACACGAAATCCATGTACAAACCTTCCGTGACCTATACAAAAGTCTGTTTGTATATCATTAAATATTTTAGAACTTAAAAAAAAATACAATTTAGAAATGACTAAAAACATCCTTGTGAAAAATAAAATGCCAAATTATCCACTATGTTTTCAAAAATGAAGCAAATTACTCCTTCTATCTAAACTATTGGTAGGGGGTAAGTTGCCTTATCTTTTGAAAAAGAGAGGATAATTTGTAAAAAAAAAAATTATATGGAGTATTTGCTGGTTTCAAATATAAAGGAGGCAATTTGCATTTGAATTTATTTGAAAAATCTGATTTAATTCGTCGAGAGCTGGTCAGAAGACTCATGTTATCGGCACTGGGCTGAACTAATACGGAGCCCCATTTATTTGGGCCGGCAAATGTATCCCTTCAAACTCCTATAAGAAAAATAATCTATAAGAATGAAATTACTCTGCCAATAAGGCATAATTTTTTAGTGATGTATTGATATTATCATCAAAAGGGCCCAGCCCAACAGATGAGATCTCGTTAGGGTTTCTATTGGAGCTAAAGCGATCCGCCGGCTTTAGTTCAATCTCGTGCCCCCTTTGTTCAATAAGTGGAGAAATTGGTGAAAATTTGTTAGAAAATTAATGTAATGTTTTTTAAAATCAATAAAAAGAAATATATATTATACCAATTCCGGCACAAGCCTATATTGAACAGCTAGCATGAGAAAATTAAGTTGACCCTTTTTCACCTGACACGGAGAGAGTAGATCCAGCTCAAGAAACCTAACCAAAGCTGAATTTAGAAACAGATATTTTTATATGTCCAAGTTGAGACAACGTCTAAATCAAAGAATTTTAAGTCTATGTTTTTCTATTTAATTTAGTATATATATATATATATATATATAATCATGCATAATATGAATTCTATGCTAGTATAAGCTAAGGTATGTTAAGATCGGAAAGTGACGTTAGAGATCGCAAGATAAGGTATGTTGAGAATCGGGAAGTGATGTTAGAGGTTGTAATATAAAATTCTTACCTAAATCATGGTTGATAAAATCAAATTAATTACAGTATAAGTGTAATGTACTTATAATATGATTAATCACTTTATCTGAATTATACACTATGTATACAGTAAATATATTTTACTTGTCATAAAATTAGACCAAATACAATTAAATTTAATTTGAGTTAGAAATTGCGGATATTGGTAAGTTAGAGTTATTAGAAGTGTTGTGGAAATTCTAGAAGAATGATATGATTATCGACAGCAATTAATTGTAAGCACGTTGTTGGGTACTAAAAAAATGTGATTTATGTAGTTAGAGAAGCAACCTCGAAGTCAGACAGCAAACTTTTTGCTCCATTATTAATTCCCACAATCTCTACAAAATTCCGCCACAAACTTATCTTTCCACTCTAATTTAGTTACTTCTGGGAAATATATATATTGTTTAGATTCGTTGACATGAACTCAAATCCATTGTGTAGTACAGCAGCCATTTGAAAAACCAATTAAAAAATATTTTTTTAAAAAAAAAAAAACATCAGAATATGCTTGTCTCATGCATGTCATCTTCATGTGTTGGCCACATAACATGCTTCAAATACTACTACAAATTAAGGGGAAAAAAAAAAGCAGCTTATTCTTTGATTCAATGTAAAATTTCGTACAATCTTTTTTGCAGAAAAAGATTTCCGAACACCTTTTTCTCTTTTTTACAAATACCTGTAAGTAAATCACATAAATGACAATCGAATTTTGGATTGTGTTGAGAAAAAATAATTATGCGTAAAAATATCTTTTTTCCTCTCCATTATATGTATTTAATTATAATTAATTTAATGAAAGTACATGCTATATGTATATATATATATATATATGTATGTGTATGTATATTTTGTGAAAGAAGCAAAAACAAGAGAAGTAGTTTTATGATCATGAAGTATATAATATAAAATAAATTAAGAGAAATAGTTTAATAATGGTGTGAGTAGAGAATGCATGTGGCCACTTGATGAGCAGCTTTAGTAGAGCTAAGAATTGTTAATATTTCCACTACACAATTAATATTATTTATTAGTATTATGGCATCTCAATCTGTTTAGAAAAAAAGCCAAAGTCTTCCAGCCATTTTCTATAGCTTGTGCACATGATCCCAGATTGATCCACCTTTTCTCTCTCTCTCTCTCTCTCTCTCTCTCTTTTATTTTTTTATTATTATTATTATTATTATTTTGCTGTCCATATAATATTTAATACCCAAATATCCTAGCTTTCGGATTTTCTCTCATACAATGTTAAATCTTGTCGATCCTATAATAATAGGATAACTATAATCCTATAATTCTAAAAGGATTCGACCTTAGCTACTAATGGCTAAGACAGGTGTTGTACAAACTGTAAAACATCTAATATGTGTGAATCTGGGAAGTGGAGTTTGGAAAAGTTAATGATTAAACAATTAATCTTTTATTTTTCTTTTCCAGATGTTGAAGATGAGGGTTCAACTTCATATCAGTAAAATTAGATAAAGGAAAATTACACACCAATTCCTCTGTCCTAGTAGTTAAGGCTGGACATTATTATACTCACAATGTTGTCCGAATTAATATTCATCAAGGTGTCAATGTGTCTAATTAAACATTACTTTGATTTGTGTGTTGAAATTCTCGTATGGTTAGATCTTGATTCTTAATCGATGGTAGGTCAATTATATGTAAAGACCATGATAGACACACATGACGCAGTTGCAAATCTCATTGACGGGTTGTGAGGTGCAATGCGTTGCGTTTCCATTTATCTACCAAGAAAAAGGGAAAAGGAAAGTAGTAACACTACTGTTTAACGTAAGGCAGAAGAATGCATCTTTACTGTTGAATTTTCTTTTCTTGGTGGGGTGAGGAGGGGGTGCCCCCTTAGAATGAGGGCTCCCTTTTGAGAGAAAAAACCAATCAGGGACCATATATTCAGACAAGTTCATTGCTGAAAATCCGTACGTTCAATAAAAGGGGCTTATACTTTTGAATTGTGGTGATGATGTTTTTACTCGTGAAATTATGGACGGCCCACAGTTTCATATGTACATCAATATTTGCTCAGTTTCACGATTTCCAGACTACTTAAAAAATCAGGGTTTGATTAATTTTAATTTCACAAAATTTGAATTTTACCTTTTTCCCCACCTTTCTTTATCTTAACGGACAGGAGGATAGGTTATAATTACATAATAAATAACAATCATCGATTCATCATGGATCAATGTATGTTAATTATCAATATCAAATACATATACCTAATCGATAATTATTATTTCAGGAAACTAACAACTAAAATCAAAGTAAACTAAGGGCTACACGTTAGTCTTTCTCATGTTCCAAGTGTCTCAATATAGAGCCACAAATGCAGTTGATAAAGGGTAGTCTCTATTGTCCCAGGACTCCTAAAAAAGGGAGAAAATTTTATAAATGGAGGAAAGAAACAAGCAACATTACAACTCGAAAATATGAATGGAATTATTAATAATAAAAAATCAAAGTTGATCGTAGTTGGCAAGGTCCCAGCAAGAAGAAAAAGAAAAAGGAGGAGTTGGATGTTTGGGAGTGGGTGACAGAAAGCCACATGAATTCTTGCGATACCATAAAACAAAAACACAGCTAAAAGAAGAGAAAGAATGCAAAAAAACCTCAAATAGTTACATCTTTTTCTTTCTTTTTTTGAGGGTGTGTTTCTTCAATTTTGAGTGATTCGATACCAATGCCATACCCCCTTCCCCCCACCCCACCCAGTCATTGTCAGTTGTCAGCACAAGCAAGAAAAAAAAACTTTAGCCAATGTCTCCTTCACGAGAATGACCATTTCCCAACTTTCCTTGTTTTCTTGTCCTTCATCTCTTTGTCCTCTTCCGCTCCTTGGAGCGTGTG
>NC_026146.1:17296705-17329114 GCF_000512975.1 Sesamum indicum | reverse complement strand
ATCAGCTTCTGCTGAAATCTCCCCCCATTTTACCAACAAAATGGACTGGATGAAAATTAACTCATTCGTCTAAGAATTTATGCTGTTTCACTTAATAATTAAATTTATGTTATGCAAGAACACAGAGGTAAAAATGTGGACAAAGGGAGAAAAATTTGCATGGAGATAAATCTTTTTTTTTTTTTTTTTCTTAATCAGACGGGAGATCATAAATCAGGTAACTAGCAAAATTTCAACTTTCAAGCACACATTTTTTGCAGGGTTTCAATGAAATCAAGAAACATGATGGTAATATGCAAGCAAGAGATGACCCGTTTACATTAGTAACTTATAGCTTATTCCCCTCCAGCTCCTCAGATACTTCCGGTCTTAAACTTTTACTACTTTGTACACCAAAGCTAAAGTATCAAAACATGAAATTTGATCATATCAACTCATCAAATACACTAACTTGGTCTTCGATCTCGATCCGTCTCTTCCAAAAGGGCAATCTTTAGCAATTCAGCAGGCCAATTTGAACCCCCGTCAGCGCGATCCAAGAGTTTTCCCAATTTAATTGAAATGTTGTTGCTCTAGCCACGGCCAAAATCCAGTCTGATCATCCATCCCACAGAACATATTGCACAGGCTTTCTTCCTTAACAGATTGGTCCATTTTCGGGCACTGAATTTCGGGCCTGGAGGGATTGTGAAAGAGCTGCTGCGCCACTCCACTTGGCCTGATCAATGAAGATGGAAAGAGGGGCCTGCCTGCATTTGTGGGATGTGCGGGTAAAGGGCTGTCGATGGCTGGGGTTCTTGAAATATCCAACTTGATTTCCGAACTGTTCTCACTTCTGTTACTGCAAGAACCTTCTGTTTCTTTGTTCAGATTGATGGATTCTGTTGGCTCCTTGTTCTTCAGTGCCATTATCTGCAAATCATTAATCTAATTATTGTTTCTTCACCAGTCTATAACAAGAAATTACTTTGTTTACTACCTTGAATACCACCAAAATTTCAATTTCCAACTTTACAGAACGTCCTGAGTTTGTTAACAAGTAAGCCATGTGAACAATACTTTGAGGCCAATTAAAGAATTAAAATGCAAAGACTTTGATGATAATTCTAAAATATATGTCGTACTATACCAAAAATCTTTATTTATACCAAGCCCTGATAAGGGCACAATTTCCAATATAATTAATAATTACTCAGAATATGATAATTTCCCATGACATTTAACCTGTATTTTTGTGCTCGTGTGCAATCTTGCAGCAGCCATGAGACAAATAATAGAGCTTCTGCCAAGATCCTTCTCTTCATCAGGAAATAAGCATAACCACAATAATTAACCATGCACTGTAACTAATTCTTATGGCCATGGCCCGAATCAAGGCGCCTTTTTAGTCTATTTTACAATCTAATTATATGCATCAAAAAATCTAAAGATATGCATAAAATCACACCAGCACCTCCATTAAGACTTATATATGCCAATTTTTTTACAGTTGTAAACAACTGTTTTACTGTACCTCGGCGTGAAGTTTCTGATTCTGTGCCTGAAGTGCATCATTCTCCGCTTTGACAGCTTCAAACTGTCTCTTGAGAAGGTCATAATCTTTCTCCAACTGCTTAGTCTTCCATCGGGCCCTCCTGTTCTGAAACCAAATAGCAATCTGTCTGGGCTGGAGGCCAAGGGCCCGGGCCAGCTGCATTTTCCTTTCGGGCTCAAGCTTATTACCTAGCTCGAAGTTCTTTTCCAGCGTCTTCACTTGCTCCATGTTGAGCCTCCTCTTCTTCTCCCCAACTTGCGACCCGTCGTCTGATAATTCATCCTCTCCATGATTGTTCATCTCTTCGCAGACATCGATTCCTGTTGAAAATCCCATCGACGATCTCTTCCCTAGTAGTGGAGCCACTCCTGCAATGTTTTATCAAGCCACTTCCACTTGTAATCTTGAAATGATCTCATCAAAAGAAGCAAAGAAAAGAAAGAAAGTAAAACTGATTCTTAACGCGGTTTTTTTTCTCACTTCTTTTCCTAAAGTAGGAATGAAATTTTCAATGTTCCTCGGTAGTGTCAAAAGTTGTCCAAACTCCATATAATTGGTACTGTTTTTCTTTTTGCCCAAAAACCCCATTACGAGGGGGAAAAAAAACATAAAGAAGTATGTAACGTACCATGAAATTCTTGAGGAGTACTGCAAGAGGGAAGAAGTGGAGGTAGAGAAGTGGAAGGGTGAGTGTGTTCATCTTGATGAGGAGTTTGAAGCATGAAATTGGGGTGGAAAAATGCCATTTCTGTACTCATCACCTATTGTAACAGTACAACTGATTCCACCTGCAGTTTGAGTGACTGGAAAACTGGTAATAATTCAGCAGCCATGATTGTTTTCTTCAGACAGAATGATTCAAGGGTGTTGTAGTATATATGCACCCAATATCACTCACATATAGTTCAAATCAATGGAGAGATAATTTGGTCAGGTTGGACCTATAGAGATGCATTCATATCTCTCTGATGGATGTAGCTTATATACCTTATCGGCTTCAAGAAGAGGGTTTCCTGATGTGTTTGTGTGTGTGGAGAGGTCTGTTTTGAATTGTGAGAAATGGATTTTTTATATTAATGCGTTTTGCTTTCATTACAAGTTAGATACATAAATGGACACAGTACGTCGTAAATTAACATAAAAAAGATATGTAAGAAATTAAGGAAAAAAAATGGTAATTTGGTATAGTTTATGGTGTGAAGTGGGGTGCATATTTTTCTACACGGACAGTTGTCATTGAGGAATTTGTATGGGGGTTGATTCCTTTGGTAAAGGGGGGGAAATGGGTTCAGATTATATGGTTTTAAAAGGAGAAGTGGGTGACTTAGAGGGAGAAAAATAATTCATTATTTGTTATTATTAATTAATCATTTGGTTGCTTAAATTATTCTTTAATATTTTCTTTTCTTGAATATGGTTAATTGGTTTTGTCAGTCAATAGGAGATTACTTGAGGAATATGAGAAAATGAAAGCTCTCTCTCTCTATATAAATATATCAATTTATCACTACTCCAAATCTTTGTAAATCAACATTAACTTAATTCATGAGTTGTACACAAATACGTATTGTGTTCTTCATCATCCACGCACTACTCCAACATATTCAACTTTTAACATTAAATTCAGTCGATTAATTATCATCATG
The DNA here is from genome assembly GCF_000512975.1 of Sesamum indicum. Classification (NCBI taxonomy): domain Eukaryota; kingdom Viridiplantae; phylum Streptophyta; class Magnoliopsida; order Lamiales; family Pedaliaceae; genus Sesamum; species Sesamum indicum. Next base: position 17,325,934 of record NC_026146.1, on the reverse strand, counting down.
TAACATATTTGCAAACACATACAGAATTGAGAATTATATCATATTTTTAATTTTGTAATTATATTATTTGATATTTTAGTTTTGTAATTTATTAAAATTATAAAGTAGTCCTTTATCCATTCAAATCTTCCAATTCTAGAAACAAATGATCGGAAAGTGACACCATAATTCGGCCGATTTATTCTAAAATTGAAAAATTAAAAAGACGAATGACCATTTTGCAATTTTAATAAATTATAGAACCAACCTGTCAAATAACTATAATTACAATATTAATAAAATAATTAAGCCCTATAATACACTTTAAATTAAATTCTACGTTCAGAATAAACAGGTTTTTTTTGTTTTTTTGAAGAACGCAACGACTATTTATATGTTTGGATAACTTATAATGAGCTCTCATGAGCTAGATAATTACATTTACCCCTTATAATTTGAGATTTTACAAATACCCCCTCAAATTTATGTACATTAGAATAAATATAATTTTTTGTTACAATTAATTAATATGGTAAAAAAGAAAATACTGTGTCAAATAAATTAACTACGGCCTGGAAGAGCTATTAGTTGTTTCTATAAGTGAGCCAGACCATTAGCTATAGCTACGACAAATATTTTGGTCATAACTTATATTGATTAACCGTGGTAAACATTTAAGTTTTCGCATTGATTTTATTTAATTATGGTTAACAATATTGATTTACCATGATTATAAGTTGTTATTATTTGTAATCTAGTGAAATATAAAAATATCTTTCAAGCTTTGAATGTACTATAAATAAGGTAAAATATACAAACCATTACATTATATTAATAAAAAAAAATAATTTATCAATAGTGTAAATTTTGAAAAGTTGAATAAGTTAGTTATTTTATTATAAATGGCATTTTGACTTCATAAAAAATTAATGCACCGATGTCTTAACTATTGTTTGTAAGTGTGGAGGAATTTTTCATTTTATATTGGTATAAATGTATAGATATTTGAGAAAGTATGAAAAACTCTTATGGTATGCAAAGTCATATTTGCCCTCTGTATACTAATCCACAAAAATATTATAGAAAATGTGTAATTGATAATTCATAATCCAAAAAATATTTTTGGTCAATTCATCACAATTTGAATGGAAACAACAAAAACTAATAAAATGAACTGATTGTTTATAATTACAAACATAAATATATATATATATATATAGTTGTAATTTTCTTATTTGTTTCTACATTTATTTTATACCTCTTTTATATTGAAAAAAATTATCTTACGATACCCTTCCTACATCAGTGGATGTGAGTGGTGAACCACGTAAATATTTTTACATTCTTGAATTTATGGTTTAATCGTCTAGATGAGGGTATAAATATTGGTGAGAGAGATGGGACAGGAATCTAGGGATGGGTCCGGGGAAGGGGGCAGGGATTGCTACCTAACCCACCAACAGGCATCGTGCACCAGGACGACGATTCCCCTCACCCTCATCCCCAACCCCAACCCTTTCTGCAACACTTATTTTTACTATTAACCAAAAATAAAATTCAGAAAACAAAAAACAATATATATATATATATGTATTGGCCCCAAAGAGTCATCTCTCCATTGTGATGATCGATCGATCGAGCTGTTCTTATTTTGTCCTGCTGCACCTCTCCAACTGTCCATTTCCGTTCCCACTGCTTCTCCCTGCCACATCCCTCATGCCCCTGCATTCACCTTTCCTTTATATTTTATCTTTTATAAATTACAACCATCTTTTTCAAACTTAGATATTATTATATATACTTTATCATTATTTAAAAAATTACAAATATCTTATGTTATTTTTCATTTAAGTGAGTATTTTTAATTTCACGAACAATTATGGGGTATTCATAATTAAGTCAAAACTTACGAGAGATAACTGTAATTCATTTTTCCTCTTTCTTTCTTTCTTAAATTTCCATCATTTTCTTTTCTAAAAAAAATACACCATCTTAATTGAACATCAAGGTAATGTTGTATTAGAGTCTCATGAATTTATTTTAAAAAATTATGGAATTGGTATATTAATATGAATATCTTATGTGATGTGGGATGACAGAGTATATATATATATATATATATATATATATATATATATATATATTCTGTCATCCCACATCACATAAGATATTCATATTAATATACCAATTCCATAATTTTTTAAAATAAATTCATGAGACTCTAATACAACATTACCTTGATGTTCAATTAAGATGGTGTATTTTTTTTAGAAAAGAAAATGATGGAAATTTAAGAAAGAAAGAAAGAGGAAAAATGAATTACAGTTATCTCTCGTAAGTTTTGACTTAATTATGAATACCACATAATTGTTCGTGAAATTAAAAATACTCACTTAAATGAAAAATAACATAAGATATTTGTAATTTTTTAAATAATGATAGTCCAGATTTTATTATTTAACATTTATATATAAATATATATTTTATTTTACGTTATTTTGATAGAATAAATACTAATAAAATTTTATATTATTTTATTTGTTTATTGTTAGGTATTTTTTCAACAATTGATAAATTAAAAAATTATATCATAATACTCAATGAGAACGAAAATGAAGAAATTGTTAGTAATGTATAATTTATATAAATTATTTGGTTTGTTTTTATGAATAATTTATTTATACTTGAGAATTTATTTTTTGGCCTTGAGCATTTGAGTTAGGCCATGAACAATTTTATTTATAATTGATACTTAAAACTTTTTTTTATACAAATTTATAAAATAAATAGTAAATAATAAAAATAATCAGGTTTATGGAGTTAGATCCGCCCTAATAAATTTTTGTATTGAAGTGGATATCAAATCCTCCCAAACCCACCCGTTCCCACCCCTCCATCCGAACTAACTCAGGGATCTTCCTACAGCTTTGAAGTCGCAAAGATTGGAGAATAGAACACGAGATTTCATGTTCATGATCGAATCATATTATAATTCCAAACAATATCCCTCTTTCCTTTTTTGATCCCATATGGATTTTTCAAATTTAAAAAATGACTGTCTTTTAGCCTTTGAAATTTGATTTTTTTAAGGTTTACAACAATAATTAATTTAAACTGCTTAGTGAAAATAAAAAAGTACATAGTACGTAGTATTAGGTAATATTTCTCACGTGAGTGAAGTCTGATGATTGCATCGCCATAACAAGTAAAGTAGTTGAAAATTGTTAATCAGATATATCTTTATATAGTACAAAATGATTGACAACTTGATTACTTAAGATGGTAATTGATGTAAGAGATTTTTTTTATTATAAAATTATATTAAAATATCAGTCAATAAATTAATATATTTTTTGGTAATAAATTATAAATTTAAAAATATTAATTAATATCATATAATAAGATAATATACCTATATATTTAATATGAGCTCGGACACCCAACTTCATAGTTTTGGAGTAGTGCGACTTTAATTTTAACCATTAGGACAAAACCTCACACCGATGAATCCAACTTTAAATTAGACAGCACTAGACGATATTATTATACAAATGACAAATTAATTTAAGAATCGATCTTTTGTTCTACATCTACGAAATTAAACCTTTTATTTCAAATAATCATTCAACATTAATTTACCCGAAAGCATTTAATTGGGAAAATAAATATTATTCATCATGTAATTTAGAGTTTTTGGTCCCATGGCACATTTTCATTAGATATTTAATGAAAAAGGCCACGTAACCATTAAGTTTTCAAATTGAGCATATAACGGCAACGTGCAAGGTTTCTTTCGTTAAATATTTAATGAAAGTGTGCCATATAACAAAATATGTTACTTTTTTAAAGTTAAAAATCAAAATAAGAATCCGACCAAAAATTAAAAGCTCCAAATTACGGCACGAAAATAACTAATTGCTCCCTCCTATTGAATTTTTATAACTCTTACACATACCTCTGTATTACCATCCTTGTATAGGTAGTTGTGTATGTCAAAATCAATTAATAATATGTATGGGGATATAATATAGCACCTAACTAGGAGGAACGCATACGAGGAATTAGTTATTTAGTAGATGTCAAATTTTCTTTTTTCCGTAAAGAAAAATACTAGTGGACATTTTCACAATTGTGGGATACGTAAAAATATGTATAGCATGTATGTCAGATTTGTTAACATTAAATCTATTAATGTGGGATTAAATATAATTTATTTATTTTTATGATATGTAAAATGAGTAAAAAATTTCTGTAAAAATAAATTTAGCAAATTATTTCCTATATTTAAATTACTCCATATAAATTGTCTAAATAGAGGGGTAATTTACTTCGTTTTCTAAAATAGAAGTAATAATTTACTTTTTTTTTTTTAATCATTTCTCATATCATAAGGGGTAAATTATATTTTTCCCTATTAATGTGTCTTGATATATATTCTTTGAACATACTTATACGTATAAAAAACTTTTGTATACTGAACTTATAAATATTGAGATCCACTTGAGTGATAATAAGTTCATTTATATTTTGGTAATTGGGTGATAATGGTAGAGAGGGACCCACTTTTTCAAAATTTATAAGGAGCAAATTATAATGATATTGGGATCAATGATATCTTAATCCAGTGATTGAGATTAAAGTTGAAGTTTCATGAATAAATTTGAGTTCCACCATATTTGTCTCATTTTATATGAGTTTATAGCAATTTATTCATTGTTGTTAGTCGTATTTATATATTGATTGAATTGAGGGGTTTCTTAATGTATTGAAATAATACATTATTATATAATTTATTTATTGTTATTAATAAAAATAAAATAAAATTATAATAGTAGGATACTGCATCTCACATGTGGCATATTAGTTGGAAGCTGTGAAGCTCAATATATATTCCCCATGTTCTGATGCACCTCCAGCTATATATCCTGCTCGAAATTCCAATCACATATATACATACATGGAGAAACTTATACATATAATATATATATATATGGTGGATTTTATGTATATAATAGATATTAGGTTTTAATGTTTAATTGTGATTAAAATAAAATAAGAAGAGATATGAATCTTCTGGTCCACATGCATGCGCTTATGGGTTATGGCTTCTGGTGGATTCAGAAGTGAGGGGCCATGTGGGCTTCGCTTCTATGCGTCACTCTTTCTCCCTCCCTTGCTCTTTGAAAGTGATTTGTCAACCACTGCCTATTATTATTATTATTATTATTTTATTTTATGTTTTTCAAGATTATTTGGAATATATATATATATATATATATATTTTATTCTACCTTATTATTTGATATGGTTTTGATTTTGATTTCAAGTGTGTTAAAAAGCAAGACTTTTCCTTTATCATTTGATACTAAAACTAAAATTGATGATGCAAAGAAATGTGGAATATATGTTGAAAAGTTGGAAAATTTCCTATATCTAATTATAGGAATGAAGATATTGAGGTCGCGAACTAAATTTCAATAACAAATTTTTTTGAAAAGGTTCCAATAATTTCATAATATAATGGATTAATTCATATTCAAGATTTCTCATTTCTAGTTTATTTTTAGAAAATCTAAGATCATGATACTTATAAAGCGTTTTTTTCTTGAATCCAAATCCTTGTATCTAACGCAACATAAACAATACGATCCTCACCATACTTGTTGTCCTACTGCTGCATAGTATGAATTATGCAGCAGGGATGCGTGCATGCGTATGGGCAATAAGTAACAGCTTGGCATCGATGTGCGTTTGCCTCTGAATTTCCCAAGCTAGGCGACGAGGTACCGTTGTCTGCTCCCTGTCCCAATAATTTTCCTCAAGAAAATAAACTTGGCTACACATATATCTGTGTGGGTGTGTGTGTGTCTGAATCTTATAAGAGAGGAACACTGTCAAAAAATAACGTTGCTATGAGAGTTCAGTGTCTATGATATTGAATTGCAAAGAAACCAATCGATTACAAATCCAACTACACAGTTGACGAGGCTGCATATCTGTGGTGTCTGAGTTGAAATTCTTTGTTAGTTGTCTGGGAAGAATTTAATTATGATGCTCAACCCAATATATATATCATCAGGAAATACTTCTTAGTCGTTCAATTCTTAACACACCCTGTATTAAGCAGTTCTTGCTCAGCCGGCGGGAGATCAGTTGCAGTGGCACATTTTTAAGTGAACCAGCACTTATTGTATTTTATTGCCGTTTTCTTCCCCCTCCTTCCTGACCCATACATAAGGGAGTGACGTGCCGCCCAGCTGTCAAGTTAGCTAGGGGTTAGTATTTCTGCTTTTTTTTTACCCCACTCATCCATCGATCCAAGTTTAAGCTCAAGACCTTAAAAAATCTTGAGATCAAATGGATGAGTTGTCCCCTAACGGACAAGTTAGTTAGGCATACCAACCCTTAGTTCAGTCAATGTTCATTCCTGAGCTTATGCAATCTAATTATATTGAAGTGTATGTATATTGAGTCCACTATTAAAATAGAAGAAGAAGAAAACCAAATAATAGCGTTTGTCCACTGGTGTTGAATACAAGCAAGAAATCTTAGCTTTGACAGATATCCAACTCCAAGAAAAGTGAAGACTATAAGATTCTGATGGTTCGATCAGGCCATACTGATGATATTCAGCAAGAAATGGCCACCGAACAAATGTAGTAAAGATGCTCAATCATTACCGTTCAAAGTACGAAAGTGAATGTGGCTGCTTTTGGTAATGATGATGGTTTTTTCCTAGAAGTAATACCATCACGTACCATGACATAAAGAATACTAATAATTTAATTCCAATGGGTAACTGTGTATGCACACAACAAGGTTACAAGACAAAGAACGTTCCCGAGAAGGGATTAGAGAGTTGCTCATCGAACAACTGTTTCCTGGAATTAGAGTAATCACTGAAGGTACCCAAAATCCCGTTCGTTACTGTTGAGACCAGCAAAATCTCATCGCAAACTTTGTACATACAACCAGCAACTATACCTAACAAATTCCTATGCGGAATAAGACTACCACTGTCCGTCAAATTCTCAATTCCTATTTGCCAACACCGCGACCTCCAAGATCAGCGGCAACTTGAGAAGCTCTGCTTAGAGCACCGGATAACCAAAGAGCTCCCTTAGAGAAGTAACTACTATTAGCCATGGCATTTGCTGCAGAAGCTGTTCTCTTTCCTGTAGCAGAGACAACTGATCTTGTCGTATTTGAAATATGGTACCTCTGATCGGCAGCTCTAGCAGCTTGAACCCCAATTGCTATCTTGTCAGTCAAACCGACTCTTTCACTCAATTGTGTAACCTTGGCTACTGCAGTGGCAGATACCTGATGAGATTCATCAAAGGCTTTGGCTTTGTTCAATGCACCTTTCCCCAGCACATATCCTTTAGCAGCCACTGATTTTACAACATCTTGAGCCAAACACACAGCTTTGCCAGCAGATGGAACAACATTTTGGCCTTGGGACTGCTGATAAAGTAAGTATTGAATGTCTTATTTATCTAACGAGAGAAGAATAATTGATTTTCCAAGAATAGAAGAAAAAGAATACACAAATAGTTACAGATTCGACAAAGTAGACAATTGTCTAACACGTAGAAATAATCAACTGAACAGAGAAAAGGAAAGATGCATACACTTGGCTGGTTTTCATCTTCAATCTTCAATGAAGAATGATTCCAAAGATTGTGGTCACCTCCATAATGTCCAGATCGAGTTATGCATACAGGTCGATCCAAAATGGTAGCTCCCTAATATCAACATTAACTTCAACATGTAAAACTTATGAGAATAACAGATCACTAACACTGAAACATGCAAGTACAATAGTTTCGGATTTCAAAACTAGGATGGTGATATTGAAACTCTCTTCGGCAATTTAATAAGGTACAGAGTGACATTATTGATACAGGATCAATTATTTGGCATTACTCTTCATGCATGCTTTTTCATACAAGGTAATGATCAAACTCGTGATAGCTAAAATGAAAATTTTTAAGTGGTTTATCATTAAACATGGATGAACAAGGATTATAACAAACCGATCATGACAGCAGAAGTTAGATAGGCCAAAACCAAAAAAAAAAAGACGGGTGAATTCATATAAGTGAAGACATAATATGAAGCTGAATAAAAGATGCAAGTAAAGGATTAACCTCAGGCTTTATTCTGCGATCAGAATGAAACAACAATGAACCAAAGTAGTTTTACTAGCCAAGTCAGATCCAGTGCTATATCAAACATAGGTTACAGGCAACTGATGCCAAGTATTTGATGTTATGTTCAACACTTTAACTATCTATCAACCTAAAGTCACACAACAGAACTTCTAAAAAAACTTACATCGACCAGGATAGCAGTCTCCACAGCATGAGGATTTTTGAAAGTCACATAAGCTGTAAATGCAAATTCCCCAGCCCTGTTTTGAAATTATAGCAACCACAATTCAAAATAATTTTCCAAGAGATATGCAGTCCATGTATGCATAGAGAAGCTCCAGGCATCTACTAAGTACAGACCATGGATGTTTTGATCCATTCGCATATAAAAAAAGAATCTAAATCTCGTGTTCCTCAACCAGGGGACAACTGCTGTAGATACTTAATGCAAGCCTATCACCAATCCAATCTGAAGATTAAAAAATCATAGATACCCTTACACTCTTACAATAGTAGTTAAAATTATGCCCTTTTAACTTCTCTCTCGCTTGTCAATTGACCGTTTGTCCCATCTATCATAATGGATCTTGGAACAACTATTGTATGTGATCACACAACAGAGGAAAAAACACGTTATTATACTACAAAAAAAAAAAAAAAAGAGAATCACCTCTCAATGAGGTGGTGGTTGTATGTGTGAACAAAAACTGTTCTAATGTAAACACTAGGCAATTTCAAGTTAATTGAGGTTAAGTGTTCACAAGAACTCGTAACAGGATTTACCATGCCGAATGGACGACGTAACTCTACAATGTGGAGTTTACCTGACAATTACAACATGTTGAATTGCACCACAGAATGCGAAAAAATCATAGACATCCTTCTCAGTAGCATTAGGAGACAGGTTCGAAATTTCTACTGTATAACCAGTTGGGTTCATTCCTACCCAAATAATCCTGGGGGGAAAAAATGCAATTAGTTAATTGTTCGACTGAAGCACTTGGAGAAATATTAGAGTCTCTAGCTACCAGAATAAAATTTGAAAAAACAATTAGCAAGAATAACCTAAAACAGTACAATATTGGCCTCCGTATTATAAAAAACAAACATGGAAAGGGGGTGTTCCACTAACAGCTAAAACATATTAACTCTCAGGAAAAAGAAAAGCCGCCGGTAAAATTCAAACAATTACCAGAAAACCGTATCAATAACTCTAATGACATCATCTTTACTGATTAGGACTATGAAAATGAAGTAATTTCATGATTAAAAATAATGAAGAGAAGAGAGTTGCCGGGAGAATCAACGAACAAACGTTCGCTTCGAACTTCAATGTTCATGAATGAAACTGATGGTTAGACATACCTTGGATCCAAAATTGCGAAGTCTCGGTAGAATATTGGGTAGATTCAAGACGAAGCTTGGCGGTGAAGATAACACTCGATCCAAAGCGTAAAGTTTTTGATTTGCAGCTTATTATAAAGGGACGTTCACATTTCGCCGCCTCAAGTTTCTTATATTGTCGATTTTGTCCTTGGAATTCCGGAACTGCTCGCTGGAGTGGCTGTGTAACTTGAATTAATTTATTAAAATCTCATTTTAAAAAGTTTTTAAATTAATATTTTGACAAACTTGTTTGGTCAGTCAGAGTGTCAATTCAAACAGATGGCCCAAGTCCTCTAAAAGGAACTTATTTGCCACCTGTCAATTTTCTTGCATTAAATAATTCAAACATATGCACAGTTATTTTATATTTAAAATTTTAATTATTATTTTAAAAATAATACATTGATTGGATGAATAAAATGTATTAAAAAAACTATGAGAAATTATTGAAAAATAAGTGAGAAAATCAAAGAGATGTGGAGGTTAAGAAGAGATATAAAAATAAAAAAATAATAAGATAATACTTTAAAAAAGGGATATTATATTTATGCCCCATGACTTATGGTCTATTTACACAAATTATCTGTATCTTTTATATAGCTACAAAAGTCATCACCAACAACCAAAAAGTACAGGTATATTATGTAATGATGTTGACGTTTTTTTAGGATAGATGTATAATTTCTTAAAAAGTAAAAATAATTTGTGTAAATAATTTTGATATTTTTTATAGATATATATATAATTATTTAAAATATAGGGATACATTATGCAAACAAATCATAGTGTAAATATAATCATTCCATATAAAAAAAGAATAGGTTAAAAATATTTAAGATGCTGACATGATGGCTTTCAATTGTATATAAAGGTATAGAAAATAAAACCCATTAAAAAGCTGAGAAACATAAATGAACCTACAAATGTCATTCCTCATTTCTTTAATTATTGTACGTAACTGATGAGTGATTGGGTGGGTCGGGCTGGACCAAATTCATCAGGTAATTGCATTCCAGACGTGTAGGTCCATGGTTTTTCAAACATCTCTTTTTAAGTAATAATTGGATTATTTTTTTTAGTACAATGGGGATGGGATATGGAATATTTTGAGTCCGAAGATTGATGTGAATTGTGATTCGATTATCGTCTTTTTGTACGAGTTATTGTCCGCTTTAACTTCTTATGAACTTTATAAGTTTGTTCTGACAAGACTCATTTTCAGGACCTCCTCTTCCTATCGAAGCGCCTTTTTAAAATTAACCTGTGAGGCTCATAAAAAGTTAAAACGGACAGTATCTCTAGCAACGGAACACCGATCGAATTGCAAGGTACATTAAGAACCCTCTTCTTATTCCAGAAAAATGATGCTAATTCATCTAATTGGTTGTTGGTTAGTAATAATTGAAATTGTAAAAGTTAAAATTCGCAACTTGAGTTCATTAAATCGATCGAGTCTTAACTTGATCACTTGACTCGCAACTTAACTCATCTTGCAGATGAACACCACATCAGACGTACTTTTATTATCGTCAATCTTACCACAGTGATACCCATCAAGACAATATTTCAAATATCATATTAATATTATATGAAAAATAGAGATTAATTTATCCGAGTTTTATCGGCATATATGAAGCCTATTGAAAATCAGAAGCCAGAATTTGCATGTATACTATAACTATCACTATTAATAATTATTGACATAATGTAATAACAATTTACAATATAAAATGCATACATTATGGCTATTGTCCTTATTAATAATGTTGTGTGCTTCGTGCCGTCATCCACCGATCACAACTTTAAAGGAAAAAATATTTGTTTAGTTATTTAAATTTGTCTATTATTAATCTTTATCTTTTAATTTTATACATTTTAGTTTTAATCTGTTAATTTTTAAAATTACTTAATTTTAGTCTTTAAACTCAATGTAGGACAATTTTATACTTATACAACTTTTTAAAAGTAATTTTAATCCATATATATCTATTTATTTTAAATCTCGTAGCTAATGCTGGCTTAAAATAATATAAGAGTCTTGGTTTATTGAAAAAATATGTATTTACATTACATTTATAATATTAGGATGGATTATTCGTCATTATCATCAAAAGGGTAAAAAAGACTTATATAAATTAGGCTAAAGGATCAAATCTACACAAAATTGATAAATAAATGACTAAATTTAATATTACTAAAAATAAAGGACTCAAATGAATTTAAACCAAAATTATAGGAGGAAAGTTTTCTATTTCCCCAACTTAAATACCGTTTACTAGTGAAAATTATATTTGTATATATTAAAATATAGTGTGTTGTATACATATAATACATAAAAGTTTTAATATTATTAATTAATATTCTCATACACATATATACACCAACAATTAATCCTTGTTAAAAAGTTTCTATAAACTGCAAACCTTTAGGTCAAAAAAGGCACTTGCAATAATACGTACGTACATTCCTTAGTCATCAAAGCATCAAAAGTTTGAAACCAAATTAAAGTTAATTACTATATATGACAAAATCTATATATATTGTATATATTAATATAATAAATTAATATTTGTGTTTCGGTGTGTATTGAAGATTATATTTTATTACTATGAGAGAGCTGCATACTCCAAAGGTTTATATCTGTATATAGAGAAATTTTCTATCCAAATCAGATGTGGATAAACTAAATTAAATACGGATATGATTAATTAATTTTTATTAAATTATACATCGACCATAGACCAAATATATTATAAGGATTATATATATAATTGATTCAAATTCGATCAAATTCTATTTGAGTTAGAATTTTTCCCTCAAAATTAGTAAAACAGAACAAACTTCTCCAAAATTGACGTACCCAAAAGTTTGGAGCTGAAACCTAGCGAGTAGGTGCAACCCCTTTTTTTATTTTTTTCATATTTAAATATATATATATATATATATATATGTGATCACTTTAACAAAACACAAAAGTCTCATGCAATGATATTTATAAATGGGGATACCTTGTACAGCATCCATAATTAAGTAGCTAAAATCCTAATTACCCGGCGGCCGATCGACTACAGCGACGACCAAACCCTAGACAACAATGAGAGCAAAAAGTACAACCATCTCTAAGCTTTATTATTACTAGTTAGCCATCACATTAGCAAGCTCCTAATTATGGCTGCTTGAGCACTGTCGCTGTCCGTAGAGTCCAAGAGCTCCGACAACCGGTCGCTGAGATCATCCACCTCCCTGTGTAGGTTCCTAATGTAGTTACAAGTCTCCTGCAACACTTTTGATGCCGAAACCTGCCCACATTGATGTAAATTAATAATTCCATGAACACCAATTAATTGTGCAGTTTCTCATACTTGTCAGCTCTTTTCACGAGCTGGAATCATCTTATCTAAAAATTTAAATTGATATACAAACTATATTCACGCAATGTGGACTTTTTCAACGATATTTGGCGTTGCAAACACGCGAGATAAGCTACATTATAGATGTAGGCGTTGTGTGTATATAAATTATATATGGTGTGTGGAGGGAACATTGTAGTCCCACATGCAAATTGTGAAGTAAATAAGGGGTTGTAGGGTTGTGGGCATAGCCATAGGACCTGGATACACTTATCCCTTGAAAACAAAATGAAGGCCACACAAAAAAGTTTTTGAATGCATACAAAAACGAATAAATGAAATTCATTAAGCAACAACATATATGTATATATAGACGTGGCGTGTGTATGTGTATTTATATATATATATGTATGTATGATTATGGATTTATAGTATATATATATATATATGTACCTTGTCGGAACGCCTGTTGCGGATCTCAGGGATAAGCTGTTGCAATTTGGACACGAGATCGGCGATCTGATCATCACTTATCCTGGAAACTCCTGATTGCCTTGAACGCGATCTTCTGCTAGACATTGTCAGAAGTCTTTTCTTTTTTTTTAAGAGGTAAAGAAACCCTAAATTATGAAGTGAGAAGTAGGTAGTTGTAGTGCTTGAATATTTCTTGATTCTTGGTGAGATGGGAAATGGGAAATGGGAAGGGGGAGGGTTTAAATTGAGGAGAAGTGAAGAAGCAAAGTTGTTTGGAGACAAGTTATGGGGAGAGGGAGGGGTAGGGAAGAAATATGAAATGCAAAAAACACTAAAAGAAGTAGTGTTGGAGGCGATGAAGACAAAGTGCATGGAAGAAAGCGGTGGGGGTGGGGGTATGCCTGTTTTTAAATAGAGAGGGAGGGTGGGTATCAATTAACATAATCTCAATCTGGAGAGAGAGGAGAGAGAGAGAGTATTATATATATGTATGGCCAATGGGCATGATGTGTGTGTTTGTGTCCTTCTCTATATGTTCCCCGAACTCCCAAACTGGGGTTAAGAGTTCAAATGGGTTAAAGCAAATTTGCGTGTTTATTACCCAACTCTGCGGGCCTCTTTGTGTCAGTCTTAGCACGCAAGCCCATGTTATCTTTATTATCTCCTCATCCTCCCATTTCATTTTATTATTATTATGTATCTCCCTCATACCATCAATTATTTCATATATTCACTAATATATTTTTAATTTTTATTTTATGATATAAATTGTTTGATCATATGAAGAGCTATACGAACTACCTAATAAATTTGACTGTCTTGGAAATTTCATTTGCTGCAATTAGGTTCTACAATGGTATAGGGGTCACGTTAGTTAATAGTATGATTGTTGACCGGTTAGTATAATTAGATTACAGGCACATAAATCAAGAATTTGGGTCAGATCCAACACGTGGTGTCTAGTAAAATCTGCATTAATTAATCTTAATCAAGAACTTCCTCTGATGATATCATTTTATAATTAAACAAGTGAAAAAGATAACTACCTGAAAAACACCAAAGAGCGAGACAAATTAGTACCCGGGATTCTGATTGTCGTGAAAGATATAACAACTGAGAATTTTTTTACTGGTTAGAGTTTCAAAGTGGTGTAGCATTTATAATTAACTAAGAGATGAGGTTCCTTATCTTGTCATAAAAATTAAGCAAGCACTTTTTACAAGGAATTAATTACTAGTTTATATAGTAGAAAATAATATTAAGGGATGGGTTTTGTTTGGTAGCGAGAATGTTAGCTGGAATCTTGAGATACAAAGGCAGCATCAGATTTAGGGGGTAAAAAACATGCATCGGGGCGGTAAAGGAACCGCACGTGACGGGGGATATGTCGCAGTATCTTCCGGCGAGATTCCAGCTCCAGCTTTAATTTCGTTAACACTGTGAAGCTGCTCGAGGGAGAATTCTAGCATCATTATATTTGATCCGACTTAAACTAATTATATTATAAGTTTAATATATTTTTTTATATGAATAGTGTATAATTTAAAAAAAATAACAATTACATGACAAGCATATCATATTTGCTATATGTGATTAGTTTAATTCAGTTAAATTTGATCGGAAGCTGCTCTTTTTTATTTATTTTTAATTTTTTGTGCTAAAGAAAAATAAATAGATCATAATAAGTTTGTTTTTGGCTATTTTAATTTGAAAAAATTACTGCTACATAATATTTCTGTCATTAAAAAAATATACGTATATGTGGGCATATAAGTATTTATTAATATGTATTATTTTTGTATGATGAGGGCAAGATTTTGACACTTTTGCATATAATTTGGTGAGATGGGATGCGATTCAAAGAGCCCTCTTCAGCCTTATAACATATGTCACTTTTAAATTGAAGATTTATCGTGGCAACATACTTAGATTTGTCTATTATAAATTATTCTCATGAATATACAACTAGTGTATTCAATCTCCAAATTGAAAAAAATACTAAAAGAAAAAAATAGTGAGCAGTGACTAGTCTAAAAATATAGTAATTATAAATATATATATATATATATATATATATATATATTCAAGACAAAAATTCAATTATAAAATAAGTTCAATAGTACTTTATAAATATAAAAAAATAAAAATAAAAATTCTCAAATTTAATTGATTACAATATTGATAATTGTAATAATAATTTATCATTTTTATTTGAAAGAAAAGAAAAGGGAAAAACAAAAAAAAGCACATGACACCAAAGAAGGTGAACTTTAGTGGAAGCTGTTAAGTAGATCAAGTTTGAATATTTTCATGTATATGGAACAAATAAAAGAAAGGTCCTGGTGATGATGCCATAATCATCAAAGGTTGTCTGATTCCGATTTGCCAACGCCATGACAGGCATGATTGCTGGATTATGCCTCTTCCCTTTCTCTTAATTAGTATCACGTGCACCCCTGCAACTTTCTCCAATTCTTGTAATTTCATGCCGGTTTTAAACTTGGTTGCAACCTTCCTATCAGTTTTTTTAAAGTGATGAATTATTTGTTTTTAGTAAATTAATTATAATTAATGATAATAATTATATAATTATATATAATTTTTAATATTAGATAATTATATTTACTCAAAACTACTATTAAAATAAAATTCATGTGTATCTATTTGGCTGCACCCTCCACATATTCACGTTTATCTATTTGGATGTTTGCTAAGATTTAAAGTAAACGTTCATCAGCTTATTATTAAAAATAAATTGAAAAGAGTGGTTGTTTTATAATTTTTATTTTCGAAATGTTTCATGAATTAAGTTAATTCAAATCAAAAGTTATAATATTATAAGAAATACAATATTAGTGATCAACTATCAAGTGATAATTTTAAAGTTATCATTAATAATATATTGAGTGACAATAATTTTTATCTGGTCACTATATAATTATTAATTATAAAATTATGTATAAAGTTGTCAGTAAATACAATTAATGACACATCTACAGTGACAACTATTATTTGTTATCACTAGATCGTCGCCATACATGAGTCACAATTAATGAGGCAAAATACCTTTTTAGTTCCATAAAATAAAGGCAGAATTTTTGTTGGTACTATAACTATGGCAGGTGATGCTTTTAGTTCTATAAAACTCATAATCACGTCTTTTAGGTCCAAAAAGATGTGATTTTGAGCAATTTAGTCCAAAATTACATGGTCTTTTTAGTCCCAAAAACCACAATGCACGTGACTTTTTGAAGCTAAAAATACGTGATTATGAGTTTTATAGGACTAAATGAAACATCTGTCATAGTTGTGGTACCAAAACGAATTCTGCCCTTATTTTATGAAATTGAAAAATGTATAAAACTCATAGTTGTGCATATTTTTTTGCCATTAGTTCATGTTAATAATAATTTTTATAAACTGATAATGATGATTAAAATCATGAAATTTCTTATTATGACAAAATAAATAGTCTTGTCTCTAAATATATATAATTAATGACAATATTAAAAATATCACTTGATTGTTTTTTGTCATCGATCTTCTATTTTCTTGTAGTGTAAACAACTCTCTACTAACTTTCACACCTTATTGATAAAATTATAAATATGAAATTATTCTTTAGTTGAATCGATTTATTTTAAAGAAAATTATTGCAAGCATTCCTTACATACACTCCACGAACTAAGCTCATTCTATGACTAGTTAATTAAGAATGTGACAAGAAATGTACTAAGCTGGTTTAACTATGTAGTTTAAGGAAAAAATCTACCCTACAAATAAAAATTTACGAGCAACCAATAAAAATGTGTTTGAACTGATAATTTTAAGGTAAATATTTGAATTTGTTTGAACAATTTTGTACTGCAACATATTAAGTTATAATTAGTTGTTTGTGTTGTTGAGATGTGAAAATGATATGGAAGATCATCCTTGTTTCCCACTCACAACATCATATTACCTCCAAAATTTCATTATTCTCATGAGGATATTACCTGTTTTATTTTATAGGGCTGTACGCTCCCAAAATAAATCATGTCCCTTTAATTTTATTTTGTATTTCTAGCATTATCAAATACTATTGTCGGGTACTATTCTTTTATTGTGTTCTTCCTGTTTATAACAATTAGAAACACGACTCGAACAGGAGTACAAAGTAGTGAATGCACACATCTTCACACACTTTTTAACTTTTACTTTCTCAAACAAATCTAAGCTATTGATCATCATCAAATTTTTATTAATAATATTATACGTAAAAAAAATTTTAATTTCGTTAATTAAATTAAATTTTATGGGCAGCCCGACATTTTTCAGAACAAGTAGGGAGAGTTTTTTAATTTCACCGTCTTGGGCTCTTAAAATGTTGACTAAAATTCCCATGTTTTGACTGGCAGAATATTACTACAATGTTCTAATCTTGGTTTTGAATTTTGTTGGCTACTGCCGGCGCCATGCATGTCAGAGTCAGAGTCCGAGTCCGTGCACCATGGGGGAGGGGGTCACTCTCATCATCCAAATTGAAAATATTAAAACATTCACAAATTCAAATTTCATGATATTCTTAAGCTCTACTATTTTCCATACTACATATATATATATATATATATATATATTCCTAATTAAAAGAAAATAAAAATTAGTGGCGAGGAAGTATATATGTAAAAACAATGACTGATTTTATCTTAGGTATGGTTGTTGCTTTCATGTCCGATGAAATTGAACAAAGCAAATCGGATTTTTTTTGTTGTAGATTTTATTTGATTAAACATACAAACATTCTGCGTGTAAATTTTTTTTAAATAAAATATATACATTATATTTATATACATAACGTGTGTATATTAAATTAAATGAAAAAATAAAATACGACTTGCAAAAAAAAATATGAGTCCGTGAACAGAGAGAGGCAAACAGGGCATGTAGCCCTACATAACCATAAACAATGTGAAACCAAGACAAACACACACGACACCTATAGCAGCATATGGAGTCAGTTTTATCGCGATCGGGGCATGTGATATGCTGTGTTTTGGATGCTTTGAAACTAGTCAAATTTGGTTTACTACCAATCCACTCATTTCCTTTCCACTTCTTGTCCTCCTTCATTTTTCTCACTTTCTCACCGGTGCATTCCCCCTCCCCGGTAGGGAAAATACAAAATTGGTATATATCAATAGGGGCAACAAAATACATTTCCTTCCGTAGGGAAGTTTTCGGTGGTCTCGACTCTGCTCCTATGCATCAAATTTTGACCCAAACCCTTTTCATCAATCATATTTATCTAATACACAATACATCAAATTTTGACATATATAGTTAATGTTGGAAATAAATTAAATAACTTTTTTAGTTACCAAATTATTTTCGACACTTTTTTAAATTTAATGTGCCAGTTTTCTCTGGTATTTATTTGAGGTTTATGACCCCATTAATATAATGGTGTAATTGTACTCTTATAAAGTTTAATAATATTTGACTGTTACCTATAATTGATTTTGTTATAATTTTATGAGTTTTTATTAGACCATCAAATTTATCATAGCGTTAAAATTCTTTCTAAAGGGTCACTTGGTATGTTGAGAAATTAAACATTTCTATTGAGAATTTTATATGAGTGTTAAGAAATATATTTTATCGTGCATATGGGATGAAACACTAATGTAGCCTAATGAGATTTTATCATGGAGTTGTGGTCAGCCGTTAATATATGTATGCACGTAGGAGCCAATTAAGACTTTAGGACAGTAACTTTCTATCTCATGTGCAGCTTTCTAACTTTGAGCTTTATTTGATTTATTCCATCACTTTATATATTATGATAAATATTATGAACAAATTTGGTACGTAAAATATATTAAAATATAATTATAAATACAAATCACACGCTAAATAGTTCAATAGGATATGTATCAATCGTTCAGGACCACTCGACTCCTATCCTAAACCCTGCCACTAATGATGTTTCATACGTCCATATATAGTTATCCTAGTACTCCAACATCGGTCTAGAATGTATCAACTTTGTCATAGGTCTTAGGTTCGGTTCTACAACATTAATTTGGCAACAGATTGCCACAAAACAAGATGAAGCTCTGCACCACATTGCTTGAGAATTTGGGAACAAAACAATGTGATTTCATACACAAATGTTTCAGTCAGTCGGACAGTACTTGCATCAATTCACGAATGAAGACATTTTCATAAGCACTGTGTATTTTGCAGAGAACATGTCTTGCCTTTCCTTAAACGCTAACATGTCAAAGTTTTCGTTTGGCTTTTCGCCCCATTTGTCAACGTTCTGATTTCTCCCACTCTTTGAACATATTCAAGAGGCATGAAATCCAACTTTATCATATATATATACGTTCCTTTCAAATCATACTATTGTTGTGGATATCGTGTGATTCGTGTTTATATTATCTTAAATATATATTTTATAATATAAAATATCAATACAATAAATTACCATAATGTATATAGGAATGAAATAAATTATATAAACTCAAGAAATTAGAATAATATATCAATGGGGCCGTCATGAACTTATCGTTGTTCTAAAGCTATGATTACTTTTCCTACGTACAGGTTTTAACGACTTATTATGATCCCATGATAAAACTCTATCAGTTCTCAGCAGTGTCTCATTCCAGTACACGACTACGAGGAGATTATAGAAATCTACAGTCCCGTTGACAAAACTCTCAAAATTTGTGCAAATAGAAAGTATTTCAAGAACTCATAGAAACTTCTACCTTAGTGTGCCAAATGAAAAAGGTGATGGCCCTTTAAATAGTTTAAAAAATTTAATCGGTATAAAACATTAATTGATCTACTAATTAAAAACTAATAATCATCATATAATAAAATAAATTGCATAAATATGAACTTGTAAAGGTCAAATGCTTATTAGTACTACCTCATACAAGTTCAATTAAATAATTATAATAAAGGGGTTATAAAATGAGTACTATCAAAATAAAAAGGCAATTTAAGTTAAAATAAAGTATTGAAAATAATTTGATAATTTAAAAAATTATAAAACTTATTTCCAACCATCGTATCATCTTTATCAATATTTTATTCATACGTAAATTTATGAAGCAGTTATTACGAATAAATGATCGGACAGTGAGAATAATAATAGTTTTTTTTTAAAAACAATATAAAAAATTTTGAGTCTATTTTTAATATTTTTTAACTATATCTACGGGTGTTTGTAAATGCTTAAAATGAGCAGTTACAAGCTAATTACTAAAAAAATAGAATTTTTATTTTACGATTTTTGCTTTTAAACCGTTTAAATTAATTAGATATCAAGGGTGTTTGACTGAGCTTATTTTAAAAGATCTTATAAATTTGTACATTTTATAAGATATTTTTAGAGCTTATAAAATATTAAAAGTAAGCTTTTAGATAAAATAAAATTATGAAGCTAATAACAAATTTATAATTAATTCAAAGAAGTTTGTTCAAATCTTAAAAATAAGTTAGCAACTCTTTACTTTTTTTTTTGAAAGACTTTATATCCTAACATTTTATTTTAGAACTTATAAGTTCTTTTCCTAAAACATTTACATAATTTTTAGTATCTTATGAGCTGTCAAACATTTTATAAAATATTTTGAAAAGGTTATAAACTCACCCAAATACCCTCTTAAGCCAAAAACTCTAAAAACCTCCGTACCAATTTCTGCAATTAATTGATAAAATTGAAAATATTGAGTTATTTCTTCAAACACTAAAAATTTAACTTTCGTTTTTAAAAACTCTTAAGTTCACTGCAGTTAACTTCAAATTTTCCACAAACTATTCCTACCAAAAAAATAAAATATATTCCAACAACACCTTTTAAAAATCATAGCAACATTTTTCATGATAACCTTAAAAAAAATTCAGATCTCGAACCTCAGGAATAATTCCAAACAATGGTATTAATGAAATTGGACTCTTATCGCCATGGCCCAATGACAAGTACATTTCTTTGTGTGTGAAACGGAGTAATCATTACCTAATAAAGCTTTGGAGGCTCATGGGCCTATCTCTTGGCCTTCAAGACTTCATCTCAAGGCTGGCCCGAAACAATCCAAATGGAGGAAGCAACCAATGCATGGGCCTTGACTGACCTTTATTCATTTTTTTTTAAATAAAAGCGGAAGAAATAAATTATAATAAATTCATATAGAATTATATAAATACCAACCGAATTCAGTGGTTTTGAACTTATAATCAATAATAACAACCAGGCCAAAACATAATTGGTCAATGATCTTTTAAAATGCATCTTTTTCTTATTTACAATTGATTGAACATTAGTGGGGATCTTTACAATCTATTTATTCTCAAAATTCTACGTATATATTTACCGAAATAAATATGATTATGAGGACAAAGATATTCCCATTATTTTGTTCTTATACAGAATCTAGTTCTTTTGGGATTTATAATTGGTAATTATCTTAAAATTTCATGACGAGAAAATCCTCTATGCATGGCTTGAAAATTCATTATTAGTAATTTAATTTTCTGATAAAATAGGAGCCCAATAATGGTTGTTAGAAGTATAAAGAGGTGGCAATCAGCAGACTATTGATGATTAGTACAAATTATGACAATTATGCAGTGGAGTGGAGTGCAGTCCGCTGTTGCCCTAAACATTCAACTACTTGATTAGACATACATCTTGTCACCAATTATAACACACGGCATCAATTAATATGGGATAGACCAACAAATTTTCCGCATAACATTCAATGCTAAATTGGCCCCCACTATTCCCTTTCTTTTTTTAAATAAATTTTCAAGGAAACAACAATAAATTGCATTAATGTGAAAATTTCGGATTCATTTAAGAATTTATAATTTGCAGTGGAAGGCAGGGAGGTAGGGATCATCTCAACTATATACATAGCCATATCAGATAGGGCAAATCTAGCTTTTTTATAAAAGTCTCAAGATTCTTCACAAATATGTGGATATATACATATATATATATATATGAGTAGGACAAAATTCCATATTAATTTGTATTCTACGTCACCAAAAATTCTTGATATTTTTTAAGTGATGATTATGTACATAATTCTGTCAATATTTTAATAAATTGAGCAGAATATTGTCTAATCAATTCGACTAAAAATAATAAATAAATTTTGCAAACACTCAAGTAAATTGAGAAAATACCCACACATCAAGTAAGAGTTGAATCTATGATCTTGAATTTGATCTTAATATCTTAAAATCTTAATTACTAAACTAAGACATTATTGATTCTGAACTTTTGATTTTTGCTCGTTTTTAACAAATAAACTTCGACGCCAAGGACGACAGATTTCTGTAAATTAGTAGTACGAGAAAACCCTAACTAAAAATTACGGCAATTACCATTTCCAGACATTTCCGGGGGAGGTGATCATCATTTCCAGTGGCCCTCTATTAATTCATCCACGTTGCTTTCCAAGTTCAACACATACACAATTATAATAACATTGCAAATTGGACAATATTAAAGATCATTGACTACATCTGGGCACTGACCAAAAAGCTGTAACTAGTGCTGAAAAATGATAAATAATAAATTAAAGAATAAATTTAATTAATAAATTTATTTCGATCATATTAAATCATAATAAGTGATTATTAATTAACAATGTGCGAGACCAAATAAGCTTGTAACACGTGAATGATGATTGATAACGCTCATTCATCATCCAACCATGTCTAATAAACCAAATAGGTGTCAATCACTAAAATGGCTGCAGGTATGTCGTTTAATTGAAATGATGTGTTTATTTTGACGAAGTAGTATGTCCTCCTTTGGATAAAATGATGTGTACATTGGGATAAAAAGTCATAATATTTTACAAGCATCAATTTCAACTGAACGTGTCTATTCAATAGCACCTCCCAACTTCTATAAATAGATTTCCTGTTTACTGTATGTTCATTCAAATCAAATTCAAAGCTTTCCTAACAATAACTAGTATTCTAATGTTTTATATTTGAGAGAATTCAAAATATTATTTTAATTTGTTGGTTTTCAAAGTTTGTAGTGCTACATTTTGAGATTATAAGTCATTGTATTTTAATAAATGAATTAGAATCATGTCAGCACTATGACGCAGAAACACTCGCTAATTGTGTGAAAAATAAAAGATCTAACTCTAATTAACCTCGACTTCCTAATACACAACCACACCATATCCTTCATTTTTTACAACAACTAGTATGTACAGGTTCATATCGTTGCATGACTTTAATTAAGTCTCTTACATCATTGTCATATATGCTTCTGCTTTCCATTCGACAGGAAACAAATAACATTAAATTCAGTAGTGGTGTTACAGTTATACATGTATATATATTCTTAAAGAACCAGATTCTAGCAGTAGTTTGATCATAACTAGGGTTTGTATGATATATTATGCTATATTAATATATATTACTCTAATATATTTCTTTTTTTTTTTATAATGATTAAAACCCGACGACCAATTCCAATGCAGACTGTATTAGTACCATAAGTTTTTGCAAAAATAAAAAGAAAAAAAAATCCAAGAAGAAAGGAAGGGAAAAAGTTAGGCAGTAGATTCAATTATACGTAAGCTTTAGATTTGACAGTTTGTTTCTAATGAATTTGTGAATCCAATTGGAAGGAATTTGAGGAAAGGGTCTCATTCTCCACTTTTACGTACTCTTCCAATTTAATAATATACACAGATTTTGTAATAGCCAAACACACCACTGAATTTAGACCAGTATTTTTCATTGCCTGATGAACACACACACACACACACACACACTGGAGATACAAATTAATTAAGCAAATGGGTATCTATATATTTTAATTAATAATGCGTTAAAAATAATATGTTGCATCAAACGTCATGATTCTACCATGATTAAACATTAATTAATCCAGCTAACCCCCTTATTACTTGTCCATATATAATCAGTCATTTTATTATTGCAAACAGTAGTGAGCAATATGGATTAAATTAAAATTGATAACTGATGGAATCAAAACTATTTGACACACCTAAGAAGTTCCCCACTAGTGATGGCATCCACCTAATGATTAAGAAAGGTGAATGAATTTAGATTGTAAATTTGGAATAAAAAAATAAATATTCCAAAATTCCATTTCTAAGGAATTAGCGTGTTAGGCAAAATTCTTGAAATTTGTCATATATATTACTGGTGCACCAACATACATTCGGATATCAAAGACTATGGAGTTAGTAGTAAAAGGACAAGAATCAAAATCAAAATGAAAGAAGGGTGATATTATTTATTTGACAAGTAATTGATTAAATTGGAGCAAAGTCTTTTTCATGAATGTGGTGCTCCAAATGCATAGTATTCATTAATTTTGGGGTCTGTAACATTCAAAGGTCGGTGGCTCTTTGGTTTGGAGAAATTCACGGATTTCTTGCTTCCCAGCCCCCTCCATCTTTAATAAGTTTCAAGTGGACAGAAAGGTACCTTTGCGTCCATGCAAACATATATAATTTTTATTTATCAGAAATAATCAATTACAATATTCAGTACCTCAAAAATTAATTAAATATGACCATTCTTTTTCCACAATTAATTATTTTTAGGGTTATAATTAATCACAAAATTGATGTATTATAAATTAAACTAAAAAGAATATTATATATATATAAATTGTAAAGCGTGAGATATTGATATAGTTTGATAGACTTAGAATTGACATTTGCCTAACAATATTGTTGTGGATGAATATTGAACTAAGAAATTATGTATACGGCTCTTCCATTGACCATTGCGATACATTTTCCTTTAATTCATTTCTTTTCTCCAACTATAAACAATCTTTGATATCGATTCTATATACATATATATAGTACATGATGATTATGTGTATCATGCAATTTATTTATGTAATTAGGATTTATTAATTTGTACGTAGTACTAGTGTATGCATTATAAATTACATCAATAACCCTTCCTTTTTTGGCCTATTATTAGAGGTATAAATTTACTGAAATTAGGACGGGCATAATGTTCTTCTTTTTATGAATAAATAACTTTCTATATATGAGGAAAATGAATATGATCAAGTTATAACAAAATATTGAATGACAATTTGAAAATTAAAACAAGTTTTGTCACAAGTCAAAATGATAGAATATTCGATTTTTATTATGCTCGTGTCGTGAAGTATTAATAAATAATAACAATGTAAACTATTTAGTTTGAAAAACCACCTGATGGCCTAACAATAATTATTGTCAATTTAGACGTATTGTTGCTAGCTATTTTTATAATCCATTTAATATTTTAGCATTAATAGTTCTTAATTGTATTAGCAATAAGCAGTACGTATCCGTTATTTCACCCCAAATAGAGAAAAATAAAATAAAATAAGAGGTGAAATGAACTTTTATTTATTTGATTATCTAGCACGCAATACGTGGTTCCATCTTGGCCCTGCAAAATCAAAAGAGAAGGTGATGATGTGTTTGTTTTGGGTTGTGGCTTCTTTCTTTTTCTTTTCTCTTTCATTTTAATTTCAAAATATTTGGCCCTTAAACTTACTTTAATTGTTGAAATGGGACCAATTGCCACATGAATTCCCAAAATAACATGCCAACATGCAAGTAAAGAACCATACATCTCACATGGGTAGCCCCCCCCCTCTCAATATGCCCGATTTTTAATTAATCAATTTAAATAATAAACTAAAATTATCGAACTACAAAATTTACAGATCGAAAAATACAAAAATTAGATTGACTTGAAGAACATCGAAAACTTTTCCTAATGTTTGTTCATAATGCATCTGAATTTCCTCTAAAAGTACTCCACCACATCAGAAATAACAAAAACAACTTGACAATAAGCATATATCACAAGCAGCATAGAGATTATATAATTTATGTCGATCAATTGGTTGTTTATTAATATTAAAATTTTTCTAATTTCTTGATATATATCTTCCCATATAAATTATTAATGAAAAAGATAGTTTTACAAAAATTTTATATCTACACATAAAAAATATAATATATATATATGTATACATACATATATGTCCCGTAGCATAAAAGTCAAAGACAGCTGATAAAGAAAGTGTATGTCTATCGATGGGCCATTTTCCGTTACTTTTCTATAGTAGTAATAGCCTTCGTGGAAATACCCAAAAAGCCAAAACTAAAATAAAATAAAATAAAAGCAGTCGTCTTGTCTATAACCGTGTCGTCTGATCCTCGGCTCGGGTGAGACTCACATAGAGACTATTTCAAGTTTTACTTCGTTTCATATTTCTTTTCTTTAAAAAAAAAATTCAACCTCTATAATTTAAAGTTGAGGAATTATTTGCAGCTATTTAAAATAAACACGTATAATTTTTAAATTATTTAAATAAAAAATTATAAACAGCTCAGATCAACTTCTATTTGTTGTTTATTTACAACATTGTAAATATAATTAAATTATTTTTTTGAAGATTCTTACTTTAATATTTCTTTTACTTTTTCATTTTCGTTTTCAAACGTTGTCCACTTTCATTACCTACCTAACTTACAATTTATGAGTTATAGATATAGACATGGTATTACGTACGGTCGGAGAATAGAGATTCATATCTGTTGCGGAGGGAGGGCAGAGGAAGCGTACGACTGTGTTTGATTGATTTACATTTTAACAGCATGTGTGTGTTGTGAAGAGTAGCAAATTTTGTAATTAGTCCAATGAACCCTTTCTCACCACCCAATAATGGCTCACATGATCACGAGTCTTTAGACAAGTTGTCGACACGTGGAGGAAGGGGATTGGATGGGTGGAGCCTCGAGATTAATTATTAAGTGGTTAGTGCACGCCAGAATCTTATTGTGGGTTGCCAAAAAAAAAAAATAGTTAGTGGGAATTTGTTGCTTGGTTTTGAAGTCTGTTTTTGTTGTTATTGTATTGGTTCCACACATTTTTATACGCAATTTTGCTCTTATTCTATGCCCCTAAAGCTCATCTCTGCACGTGCCTCTGCTCCACATTTTCTCCCTTACTTTTTTTATTTTTATATTTTAAATTTTTCAGTTAATTATCGAGATTATCGAACTAAATCAACCGCCATTAATGGCTCATTTTAATTTTTAATTATTTTTTTTGACACGTATATTTAATTTTATTTAGTTTTTAGGATCGAAATTGTTATTATGTGTTTCTTAATTCAAATGGTTGTGAGAAATTTGTGAAAGGGAAAATAAGGTGGAACACCTGCACTTATTTAAACGTATATAAATTTTTTTGGATTTAATTAAGTTATTTGCTTTTAACATACCAATATCAATTTTATTGCTTTTAATTATAATTAGATTGAATTTACGTTTAATTTTTTAATTTGAAGAATGCTCAATTGTAATCACGTTGAAAGAGAATTGTTATGTCAGTTGTTCGTTTTTGTTTTCTTTTTTTTCTGTTACGAATAAATAAAAATAATTTTCTTAGAAATTGAGCCAAAGTGAAAAATATGGGAAGGAAAAAGGTTTTATTACAAGTCCAAATGTATTCATTAAAAATTTTAAATATTTTGACCTAATAAGTATGAAGTGAAAAAAGTATGGTAGAATTCATGATGAACCCTATATATATTTTAATTAAAAGAAATCAACAAACACGATAGTGATAATAACATCTTTTTCGTACACCAAAAATTTTAATTTACATCATTATACTAAGACAACACATAATTAAGCTTTATTATTATTATTTTCAAATGAAAATGCAATTTGTATTTTTATGATAGATATATGTATATTAAAGGTGAATGAAATCGTGCTTTAACAAAGTCCATCATCAACTAGAGACGTGCTCAACAAATGTCACTCACATAGTGCTAATATTTATCATATAATAGTATTATTATTTAAAGCTAAAGTATGATTAATTACAATAATACAGTTTTTTTTAAATATATATGTAATTAATTAAAACCTAAATGGGAATTAAAGCCGGCAGAGGCGGACATTCTCACACCTGTAATCCTACTTAATTAATTTCCTGCTTGTTTGGTTATGGAAAAAAAATAAAATAGGATTAACGGAGGCGGCCCTTGATTAATTATTGTTTTATTATTAAATTAAAAGGATTTTCTCTTGATTCTGTTAATTAGAAAAACAAAAATGGAAAAAAAGATTGGGTGCTTTTAGGAGTAGGTGTTTGTGATGAGAGGCACCCACGTGCGCCAACACGTAGCACGGCGAACGAGGAGGGTGTCTTTGGGCCGTTGGTTGGCTCAAAATCCACCGTCGGCACGTGTGCACTCGGAGGTGAGATTAGATTGGATCGAATATTGAAAAGCGGGGCTCCTTAAGCACGTGCGCCGCACGAGACAGCATTTTGGTCCGCACACGCCAAGGCTCGAGTCGTGTGTTGCACGCAACCACTAATATGGCTATCTTTTAATAAAAACGTAACTGTTAATTACATGGTATGATGCTAATAATCCACTCAAAACTCTGTATACAAGTAAATAGATATTCACGTACGTATGTAAAATTTAAATATTTATAAAATAATAAGTTTTGAATTTCGATCTTAATTATGATGGCTGAAGCCTCGTTAATGCAATACCACCATTAAGTTTACAAAAATTTGGTTCATTACATATAATTATTATATGTATTTAAATTTAAAAACTGATTCAATTATCAATATTTTTAAATAAACGAACGTGTTAATAAAAATACAAGAAATTATTATAAAAGTAGAATATATGTGCGAGATTTGAATTCACAATTTTTTTTATTATGAAATTTCAATTTTACCACTCGAGTAAGTTCTGGTTGACAATTTAACAAGATTATTGTTATTATTATGTGTAATAATGTATGAATTGGTAGGACCACAATTAGGGAAAG
>NC_026146.1:17281593-17296695 GCF_000512975.1 Sesamum indicum | reverse complement strand
ACCATACAAAATATTTCTATCTTTTTCTTGTTTGCATGTAGGTAGAATATTGGATTAGAGCTGGATAATAGTCACTTTCACACTCAGATTATCATAATATACACATCATATTTGCAACCAATACATTAATACTACATATATATAAATAAATATTCAAAAATTGTCGGGTATGCTATATATATATATATATGTATTATTATGATTCTGTAGTTTGTTAATACATGTTTATTTACTAACAAACAACTCTTGAAATCTTAATGAATGATGCGTTTAGGTCACTTATTTATTCAAACTTTTTTATCGGTAAAATTAGAGTATCAATACGAGACGTAAAATCGATAAAGTGATTCATAGTTAGGATAGCAAAAGAAAAAGACCCGTGAGAAAATTTAGTTAGGCGGATGTGAAAATTATTTATATATTTGATGATGAAACCAAAATTGAGAGCCGACAATGATATATATCAAAATTATACAAGATATAAAAATTATTGAAACGATTGATTGAGAATCCTTCCCGGCCGGTTAAATAATTCCTTCCGCGCACGTTCTTCAATTTGACTAATTATAAAAATTTAAATAAAAAATTTAAAATACTTTTTGTGTGTGTATTTAAAATACTAATAAGAAATTAATGGAAATATTTCAATATTTTAAATGATTTGATAGATTTAGAAATAAAATTCTGGAACAAAAAATAAGAAAATTTTATTTTGGGACAAAAGGAATATATTAATTTGAGTGGGACAACTAGAAAATCTGCAAGTACTCCCTCAATTTTCATGATGAAAAGATGGGGAAAAAATGCTAAATAGATATTGAATTCAAGTTGCATCAAATTCTTTCAGCTGTCTATTTATGTTTAATAAAATTGTAAGAGTTTGAAAGCGCATCTTTCATAATAGAAGCAGTAGCGGCTTTTGAGGTTGACCTAAAGATACATACATACATACATACATACATACATACATACACACATAAATGCGTAGATTATATAGATAGGTAGCGTCTGGAATTTGTGTCCTTCAGACAGTGAGTGAGTGGTCAAAATTATGTGCTGCTTTTTTGAACTATGTTAATGGGATTTTTGATCTTATCTATTCCGATAATATATGTAGATATATATATGTATGTATTCTGCAAAGAGGTTGAATGAATGCCATCAATGGCTGAAAGTAAGTCATTAAGTTGAAAAGAGTGTTGACCATATATGAAATTAATGTGTGTAATATTGTTTTTAGATTTATCCTATGCTTTCATTGGTAAAACCTCAATTCATTAATCTGTTAAACCAAACTTGAATTTGATTTTTTGTTTAATAAATTTTCAAATTCCAATCAAGTTTGACATAATTATCAAAAAACAATTGAAAATATTAAACTATTTTACCTTAACTCGCTTTCCATTTAATTAAAATTTATTTCAATTTGATTCGATTATCAATTAAATAACGCTTGATCCTAATTTTTGAAACTTAAAAATAATTCAAACAAGTTAGATCGATGATACGTTGGGTTTGATTGGACTTATTTACAAGCACATGTAAGACCAAAAGCCTGAAAACCTAAGAAATAATAGAATGAGATCAAGTAACCCTATTGCCTGGTTTTGATGAATTTCCCTAAGTTCCTTTTTGTGTTATTTTCTTTGGTTTTGAAGTATAAGGCTTGAAAAGACATCTGGAAATAAAAATCATTTGTATTTTTTTCCGAGATAGCAAAAAATATGTCTAATATATTAATGAATATTTATATACTTTTTAAAATAAAATAATAAATAAGTAAATAATCAAATAATTTTTAAGGAACTCAATTCACATGCTATAAATGAAATCAGATATTTCCAAGTAGATTCTAATTCAAGAATCAGAATTTTTTAAAGTTTATTGTCGATATATAAAGAAACCAAGTATTAATAAATCCCACAAAAATGGTTATGATGTTAAAGATGTTTGTAATTTGGGTAGTAGTATTATTGCATAAAAGAATCCTTAATGACATGAAAATACCTTTTTATTTAAATCGAATTATGAAGTTGATTCCATTATTTTTAGTAATATTCTTATTAAATAATCATGCAATAGATAAACACAAGAGTCTTATTACATGTGGAAGATTGACTTTTCGAACCCGGCACAGTCACACGCGCCACCGACTCCCGGCGGTTCTGGGTGTCCCATCCTCCACAAGAGAAGAGGCGAACCTAAAGTGTAAAAGGGGGTCCCACTGCCACACCACCTCCTACATTTCTCAACTCAAAAAAGAAAAAGAAAACTATATACATGTATTCTATGCCAATAATAAAAATTGATTGCATAAAAAAGAAGCAAAAATCTGCGTGTGTTGTTAGGAGTCCAATGATGAAAAACAAACACCAATATAGCAATTGTACACCTACTATTCACACCTACCCCTCAAATACAACATTTAATTTAAATATTAATTATAATAAATATAAGATAAAGAAATTCAAGTATTTATTTATTTATCTTTTTGGCTTGAGGAATTATTTTCTGAAAAAGATTGAATATAAATATAGAGAAACTTAAGAAAACAAATTCGGAATTGAAAGGTTTTTGCTATTGGCTAATTCTCACAATCAGTGTAAGTCTTTTCTTTTGCCTTTTTATTGAAAAAATTGGTACTTATCTCTTTAAATAAACTTACCACAATTGCAGAAAATTATAGAGAGAGAGACAGAGATAAAGGGGGTCCTCAAAGATTATGCCCCAAAGCCAAAGCCGAAGCCAAAGCCAAAGCCAAAGCCCAAAGCCTTTACTTTGATTTGCAGAGAGAATCCAAAGGATTTCTCTTTCTCTTACAAGAACGCGAAGAACTGAAAACTGCAGTTCTCTCTCTCTCTCTCTCTCTCTCTCTCTCTCTATCTTTCATATATTAGCATAAATACACACAGAAAAAGAAAAAGGGGAAACAAAAAAAAGAAACAGAAAGGAAAGACACACAAAGAACAGAGATTTACATACATGCATAGATACCTATAAAGGGGAAGAGAAAGAAAGGATTGTTATATTGAGGTAGTTTCAATCAGTTGAGTCCCCCCTTTTCTTTCTTCTCATCCGAGAAAATATGTAAGTCCCCTATCATTAATTTTATTGTACTCAATTATTACCCTTTCCTTTTTTTAACCATATCTTGTTTCTTTCACTATGCCTGCATATTTGTTTGGTTCTACATATGTCATTTGACAGTGGTGAAAGTTTCTGTGTTTTGCTTTGCTAGATCTAATCTTACTAGTTAATTTGTTTGCTGGCGGAAACCAATGCAAGATTGGAGCTCTGGTTTTGATTTTATTGTTTTATCAAGACTTGGGGATTGGTTGATCTGGGTTTTAGAGATCTATCTCTCAGACTTTTCTAGATTTCTGCATGTTTCAATTGATCAAAAGTTTTGATTTTTACAGTTTTCTGAGGTGTTCCTGAAGCTGGGTTTCTGTCATTTTTTATGAAAATTTTTGTGTTTCATAACGTTTTATGATTAGTTCTGTCGTAGTCTTTTTCACAAAGATCAGTTTTTTATCGGTACCCATTTGACCCGGATTGAGATTGTTACTGAATTTGGATTAGTGACGGTTAGTGATGTAAAGTTATATTTTTTGCCCTCGTATATTCCGGTTCTTGACATTTCTTAAATTCTGAAATTTCAATTTGAGAACTTGTAGTGATGAATGATGGCACAGAGTGTTGGTAGATATTTCTCTGTTTTTGATTTCTGATTTTTTCTTGTAGTTAGATTCTTGAATTTTATATATATTTTTTTCCATTAAATTATTTTGTAATTCAGTTTATGCTTTCCAATTTTTCTCAGTGAACAGTGGTTTTCTAGAGATAAACAAGGATTTGGATTAGTTTCATCACAGAAACCGGTGCTCCTTTGGGGTTTGGATCCAGAAGACATGTTGGAAGACCGGGCTTGTTTGGTTTCAAGGGATTATTCGAGGACCTGTGATCGAGAAGGAAATTGGCCTTGCATGAATTACAGGCTGGAAAAATCTGAGGTTCAACAGAGCAAGCGACGGTTGGAGGAAACAAATGGAGGGGAAGAAGTTATTGTCAGGAAGGTGTCTAAGCGCTCAGGCAATCAAATAGATACTGCTTTATCAGTTGGTGGATTTTTGATGTCCTTTTC
Organism: Sesamum indicum; assembly: GCF_000512975.1. Taxonomy (NCBI): domain Eukaryota; kingdom Viridiplantae; phylum Streptophyta; class Magnoliopsida; order Lamiales; family Pedaliaceae; genus Sesamum; species Sesamum indicum. The sequence goes on along the minus strand of NC_026146.1, from coordinate 17,292,551 downwards.
CAGCCAATCTGACCAATCCAATCGTCAGCGGCGTGAAGGTGATGATTCTGATTCTAGTTCATTGATTGCTGCCATTGGTCGCGACAACTCCATTAGTTGTCTCATTAAGTGCTCGAGGGCTGATTATGGTGCAATTGCTTCCTTGAACCGGAGCTTTCGTTCCCTTATTAGAAGTGGTGAGCTATATAAATTGAGGAGGCAAAATGGTGTGGTAGAGCATTGGGTTTATTTTTCCTGCCAGCTGCTCGAATGGGAAGCCTTTGACCCTAGTCGTCGCCATTGGATGCACTTACCGAGAATGAATCCTAATGAATGTTTTGTGTTTGCAGATAAGGAATCTTTGGCCGTTGGAACTGAGCTTCTTGTTTTCGGGAAGGCTCTCATGTCCCATGTGATTTATCGTTACAGTTTGTTGACAAACACGTGGACTTCCGGAATGAGCATGAATTCACCTAGATGTTTGTTTGGTTCTGCAAGCCTCGGGGAAATCGCCATACTGGCTGGCGGTTGCGACTCACATGGTAATATCCTTAGTTCCGCTGAGCTATACAATTCAGAGGAGGGCACGTGGATGACACTCCCAAGCATGAAAAAACCAAGGAAGATGTGTTCCGGGGTGTTCATGGACGGAAACTTTTATGTAATTGGAGGAATTGGAGGAGCTGATGGAAAGCTTCTAACCTGTGCAGAGGAATATAACTTGGAAACTCAAACTTGGACTGAAATCCCTAACATGTCCCCAGTGCGGACTGGTGCAGCAAGGGACAATGAACCACCCGCTGCATCTGAAGCACCACCATTGATTGCTGTTGTAAATAATCAATTATATGCTGCAGATTATGCTGATATGGAGGTCAGAAAGTATGACAAAGACAATAGGGTGTGGGTTACGGTAGGAAGATTGCCAGAACGGGCTGATTCTATGTATGGTTGGGGTTTAGCATTTAGAGGATGTGGTGATCGGCTTATTGTGATTGGGGGGCCTCGAAACGCGGGCGAAGGATTTATTGAAGTGAATTCTTGGGTTCCCAGTGAAGGTCCTCCACAGTGGGATTTGCTGGGCAGGAAGAGATCGGGTAGTTTTGTTTATAATTGTGCTGTGATGGGGTGCTGAATATTTGCATCATTGCGGCGCCATGTGTACCATTACAGTGTTGTATCCTCGTGTTTAGAAATGGGTTTCTGGATGCACCGCATCTTGCTGATGGGTAACTTCTTTATTTTTTTTTTTTTTAATTTTCTCTCTTGAATTGGAGGTGGATAGGAAGGATTATCAGATTTTACTCAAGATTCAATTGAATGTTTTCCTTTGAGGTAGTCTTGAGTACACATTCTTTTGTTTTACATTTACTGAATATTTCTTTCTCTTTGAATTGTGTTCTCTCAGTCAATTAACATTAGTTTCTTGATGTCGGCATCAAATACCAGAAAACTAGTCCAGTTCTGCTACTTCTTGCTCAAGTTTTTCTTGAACAAGCCATAGAATATAGTGTTTGCTCTTTCATGGAAAATATTCTTTGCATCATCCGATCCTGAATCCAGAAAATAAATTCTAAACTTAGCAGGAGTGTTGGCTTATGTGACCTGAATCCATGGGGTGTAAATTGATCTTCGGTTTATTTATTGTTTTTGCCTTGATCTGTAATAGATTCTATAATTGTTTGTGGCTCTGCTATGTACTGTTTCATTTATTTGTCCGAACATAGTACGCCCCATATACTAAGTTTGTGATCGAACTCCAAACTATTTCATTGGTTTTTGTTTAGTTCTGTAAGTAATCGTTCTACATATGCATATGAATCATTTCCTTGTCGCTAATGCTGGAATAGTTATTGTTCTTGATCTGCATTTGCCTTTTAGTGAATGCCAAATGTTACCTGCATTGTTGTGTTGACAATGCAGAGTGTGTTTTTGCATTGCATGCATTACAGGTGTTGTTGCATCGTACACAAGACCTGTCGTTTGTGCATCGTCGTTCGATGTTTATAGCAGTGAGAGACGAGGACAAAATTATTTAAGCTTCTTTCACCTACCTGTTAGGTTGAATGACTAGCAGCAGTATCTTTCAGGTTGGTGACAAAAGAATTGCCTGAAAACCTGAAATGTTGTCTGGATGGATCTTTTGCTTTCTTGCAGTGGTTTTTACGGCTTGCTGTGTCGTTCATTGGCCATGCAGTATTAGCGCACAGGATACTATCGTCAAAGTATTGGCATTGGAATTGTTTTCTTGATCATATATGTTAGGCCTTTGTCTGGCGGAGTTTGATGCTTATATGATCTTTGAAATATTTGATGAAATTAAATAAAAGTTTTAGGAGTCTATACAAGTTATCTAAGGAAACTGTGAGTTGCTGATCTGTTTTCAGGTGGCTGGCATTTTCCTTTTTTAGTTTGATATAAATAATTGTGAAATTATCATTACCAGCATAGTATATGTCAAATAATTTAATTTTATCCAAATATTTATAGAATTGATTTTGTAAAATATAGGAGTTTATAATATATTTTAAAATAAATTAAATCAACTGTGTATGATGAGCTATGTTAGAAACTTAAACTGTGCAGAATGCCTGTGGAGCTGAAACCAACTGAAGTGGTTGTGTGTCTGGTACTATAATTTGTACCTCAAAACTGAAACATTAAACACAAACATGGGACGCAACAGATTGGAAACACACACAACCTCTCTTCCACACCACTTCAGCCCCAGACGTCCTTTGTTTTAGGTTGTTTGTGCTGGCATCAAGAATTTGCGAATGGCAGCATCAACTTCTCCACATTTTGACAATCCCAACAATAAGCCCTGTCCCATGTTTATGTCACAAACGCTGTTACATTTAGTATTTTATTTAATTATAGTTCATGCAATTACGTGTATAAATATTTCTTTACATGTACAAAGATTGGTATATATTTTATGCACATGACATGTATATATTGAATGAGATATAGCATGAAACACTATTTTACAACTGAAAATTCGAACCCAAGTAAGTTGAGTTCATTCATATACTTGGAAGATGGAAATTCCACAAATTCGTAGTCGGAGTGGGCTACAAAGTGTAGCACAATTTTAAGTTTATTTACTACGATAAGCCCAAATAAGACTCACCAGTCACGGCCCAGTTAGAAAGCCGTCTTGGCCCATTTGACAAACTACACTTTAGGACCATAGAGGGATCAATATGTTTTCTTGCTTATAATTAATAAAAAAAAAATATATTAAGCAAAGCAGATTTTCATTGTTCCAAATATCTTTGGAATTAAATTTGTTAAAATATTATTTAATTTGATCCACCGACATAATAAAAATTAATTTCTACGTAAATCATTATAAACGCACTATCTACAACTCACAATACACACAAATACATCGTCCAATTCTACATTTTTATTTTAAATGGATTTATTATTCACTTAGTACACGAGAAGTAGTTTTTTTTTTTTAATTAACCTAACCTTATGACGTGAAGATATACATCATTACATGTATTACCATATGAAAATGTATGAAGGTAATTTGATCATTAAAAAATTTATTTAACCTGTAATATATCAGTAATAAGTCAATCAAGATAAATATAGATCTTTTTTTTAATTTTTTGTTAATATCAATAAATTCGATGAATGAAGATATACATCATTACATGCATTACCATATGAAAATATATGAAGGTAATTTGGTCATTAAAAAATTTATTTAACCTGTAATATATCAGTAATAAGTCAATCAAGATAAATATAAATTTTTTTTTCTGAATCTTTGTTAATATCAATAAATTCGATGAATTTTGGCTAATTGATAAACTTATTTGTGAGACAGAACAAATCTTAGGGGTATTAGATATAATTTTTCAAATCACAGGGGTCTACATATGATTACATTATACCTCATGGGAGGAGAGTGTAATTATCCCTATATTTTAGAATTTTCTAATGCATAATTATTTGAAATACTTTGCTCAAACTTTTTCCTATAACCTAAATCCGTCAACTCAAATATGGTCTTAGATTATCCTAAATTTCCTTTAAGGCGGTTCTATAGAATTTCCCTTGTTGGCTAGCTGTAAACAGTAAACATTAATTTGTGTTAAATCATTACCTAATTCTTTAAAATAATAAAATAAAACATTTCATGTTTTAACTTTATAGTGATGATACCCTGTAAGAAAACCAACCACAAAATGGGAACTTACACAAGAATTGGACATTTTTCTTTTAGCAGATACAATAATTGTAGCCATGATAAACTCAAATCAATTTTAATTAAACTTGTACCAATTATATGACAAATATAATATATTTAATATTTAATTAATGTACAATTCAGGACAAGTGACTAATCATATTATGAGTATATTACGCTTGACCAAACTTATTTTGGGTAAAAAAAAATCATACGTATAGGGTTTTTCCAAAAAATAAATAGAAAAATAATTGAAATTTCAAGAAATTAAATCTTTAAAATGAGGTAGAGCATATATATTCCTTTGAATTTGGACCCCCCATGTTGGGAAACCACATAATCATTAAATTTAATTGATAATAGTTATCCAACCCTAATGCTTTGTGCTGGTATATATAAAGATGAATTGATTTATGTTTTTACACGTATTCAAAGCATATATAATGACTTTCTTTAAGCTAATTATGACCCCATAATCATGGATTAAGTGGATGTTTTGTCAATGCTGACTTTTTTGAGGTCCAAAATCAGAATAATTGAAGAACAAAGCATTTTATATTAATTAGATTCTGAAAGATCATTCATTAGGCAAAAGATTATCGTTTAAGCAACGAGGTTAAAGTAGTTGATTTTAGGACTAATTAATCATCATGGCATAAACATGTTGCCTTTCTTTAAATTAATTAATTCCTAATTGTCTAGCTTTATTTAAATGATAAAGTCAAATTCGATTTCGCAATAACTTCTAAAATTATATATATGTAATCATTCTTTTAAGAGGGGAATCGACAATATATTATTATAAATTTTTATTTGAGAAGAAAATTTAATTCTATTAGTGTATGAATCGTATTTTATTAATACAAATTTAATCGATTTCAATTTTCGACGACCTCAATACAAGAAGGTGAAATAAATTTAATTAAAAGTAGCTGAATTGTAATTAGCCCATGCAACCGACATATAAATCATAGAAATGGACCACATGCGCAGTGGTTGAGGCACAAATCATAATGGTAACTTATAACCGAATTTGAATGCTTTTTGGGGTATGATGTGAAATGAAATCATGTTGCCAGATCGAAACATTGAGGCAATATGTTGTATTTATTCATAGTACTATAGCTACCAACTTGTCTGTCACCTTTAAAGCCAAATGGAAATAAGAAAAACAAAGATTAAAATCCATGTTCTTCGTACTATCATCATACATTACATTATGGGATGAGTGAGTGCAAAATTAGGTCCAAGCACCACTTGCATCCCACTTTTTGTATATATATATATATATATATATATATATATACCTCTTTTCATTATATATATATATATATATATATATCTTTTCATTATTTCATGTTTTCTTTTTTATTTTAGAGAGAGAGAGAGAGAAGCCTTTCACATGTGTGTCTTGTCATAATTATAGTTCATATTTCATAGTAATCAATAATATATTAAAAATTAAAAAGAAAAAGAAATAATAATTGTAAGCATGGGCATGAACCAGACAACCCCCATTTAGGGAGCTGGTTCTTTTTTCACTTCTGATGCAACATATAATCCAGACGTCTTGCATGACTCAATTAACTGAATTGTTAACATGTATTAATGGCGTCGACTCTAACAACTCTGACCTAACGACAAATGGCCCAATGATGGAATCTACGAAAAATAGATCATGGGTTCGAATTTGGGGCCGAAAAATCAATTATGATCATTCTTTAAAAAAAATAAAAACTTTTACTTTATTATAATTATAGACTATATATTTTCTTTAAATAGAGTGAAACTATGGGAGAATAATCAGATCAAAATCGTTCCAAATATTGAGCTGAACAACCTTAATATTTAATCATCCTAAACAAATAATTTATGGAGTGTTGTCTTAATAAGTTCATTGAACAAGTCCAATATAATTGATATAACAAGTATGATGTCTTAATCCCTAATTAATACTAATACGTCTAACATATAATGTTAGTCAATGCTAATATAATGTGACTTGTACATAAATAAAAGTGTTTGGGCCGTGTAGACGGGGAATTCGGATCCGCATTTATCGGTCATTTTTGGTCGAAAGATGCATCCAACAATAAAAAATAAAGATTGTGTACTGAGGTTAATTAAATACCAAAGGACAAGCAAATAAAATATTTCTCATTAAAATCGTTTGTCGTGGGTTTTCCATTGGGAACCGTCTCGATGCAGTCAAATCACTTCTTCAAACTACATGGATGGTTTAAATACCTATGCACAATATTTAACTAATTCGCTAAGGTTGTAATAATCAACCATATTTTAATTTAATAATTAAAACTTTATTTCATTTTATATGAATTTATTGTAATATATTTTAATTAATTTATTTATTAAAATATTAATACAATTATATAATTACTACTTTTTTTTTTAAAAAAAGTAAGAGTGTAGTAGTGTTATAATCACATTATTAGTGCATGCATTAAATTTTGTAGTTTATTCTGTTGGCCAGTCTATTTTGGAGTAGCGTGTGAACGTGGGCAGTAGATTACGTGTGAAATAAACTAGCTGAGCTTCTTCTTCTTTTTTTTTTCTTTCTTTTTTTTATGAATAATTGGGCAAAACGTATTAATTTAATTAATAAATTAATATAAGTGAAAATAATAAATAAACTATAAACACTACATAAAATGAAAAAAATACTTACATATTGGATGAGATTTGAATTTATAATTTTAAACTTGTTTACAATATTTCAACCTTAATCATTAAAATTAAGTAATCATTTGTACTTAAATCAGCTCCTCTTATAAGGGGACCTCTTGTTTTTATAACTCGAATAAAAAAAGGGAAATCGATCTAATCAAATATTTTAATATTTTTCTTTGTTATTACATTTGTATTGATTAATGTTTGTCATGATTCATTCTTCTATTTAACTTATTTTATGTGTTTGGATTACGTGCTATGATTTCCCATATTATCTAATGAAAATATTAAAATTATGCGACCCTGCAGGCCAATATCTAAATTAACATCATTAAAAGAAATCTGTCTTTTCAAACAATTATAATGGATATTAATTAACCACAACTGTAAAAACGCTATTTAATCGTTATTTTTACGAGCGAAGTCAAAACATTTACTGTAACAAATGTTTTGACTATAGATAAAACTATTACGAATGTTGATTAATCGTGATCAAAATTTAAATTTTTTCGCATCAATTTTAATTGATCATGATTGATAGTATTGATTTATTCCAATTTTTAAAACATAGTGATTCGTAGCATAGGGAATAAGACGAACCGTTAGTTGTATTAAATTAATTTTTGCGTGTAGATATATAAATTAACAACACAAATCAATCCGATATTGTCATTTAATATTTTATAACTCTTTTTTTTTTTTTTAAAGTGCACATGAAAATTAATTTAGAATATTATTCTAATATCTAAATTGAAATGAATGAATAACACTATCTTCTGGCAACGTATTACATGTAACAACCAACAAAGGGCCACGTTACTGAAAATGAGGGTTTGCAATTCTTCAAGAGTTGTGTATTAAGTATGACGAAGTTGAACAGTCTAATGCAAAAAAGTCAATATATTATTATGTGTTTTATGTTGTTAAAGTTTTGATAAATCCAGAAGAAAAAGAGTCGTCAGTTAATGGGGGCTAGAAGAGTGTGAAAATTGTCCAACACTCCAAGTTCATGACCACTGGTGACCTACCCTTATACCCATATGAGACGACTGACTTCAGAATTTTGTTCTATAGCAACACAAAGTTTGGCCTCCATCTATGACTCATTTTTTAATTAGATAATGCTGATGATGATACATCTTTTAATTATATATGGTTTTCATCCTTATCTTCAAAACAAGTATAATGATTCTGTTCTTTTTTAACATGTGGAGTCTGACCCAACATTATATTTAAACTCAATAACTGTGGATTCAACTCTACTTGAATTGGCGGGAGTCTCAGAGGGCTTACCCTTGAGAATTTTTTTCACCAAGGGTAGAATTGTCATTTTTATGTTTTATTGGTGCTCTAATATAAGTAGTTGATCATTAATTTTTATTGTAATTCATTGAAAACAACTCTATGAGAAAATGATATTGAACAATGGTAAATATAAGAGAATTTGCTAAACCACTTAAATAATACCTTTTGCAAGAGAGAGAGAGAGAGAGAAGAAGAACTAAATAAAATTTCAAGTATATGTGATAGAAGATATATTTTTTTAAATAATAATTACATCAAAATCTCAACAAATTGAGCAATACATCAATATGACTAAACATAATAAACAAATTATAATAGCTCACAAACACTCACATAAATTAAATAAAACAAGAATCCACTTGTTCAATGAGAATTCAGCTGTAACCTCAAATTTATTTATAATATACAGAATATCTTTGAGAATCGTTCAACTATGATATTTTCTTAAAAATATATGTCAATTTTTTTACTTTGAATAATAAGGTCGAGGTCTATCTAGTGCCTCTTTAATAAGACATATGGAATGTCATCCAATAATAATGAATACAGAAGAATATGTATGATTGTCCAATATATTTGCGATTAATTTATGGATAAAATTAACAATTGATTCAAGGAAATTAGCTACCCTCCATCTTACTTTGTCTTTGAATTCTAAGATCACATACATTTACATTCATGTTGGTGGCATTCTTTTGAATTTTTAAGAGTTCAGTCCAATAGTTGGAATACAAAAATTTGTTGTAGGAGATGTCATATTTGAATTCTGGATATGTATTGGATATGTGGGTATTTAAAAAATAAAATAATAATAAATTATATTTTTATATTGTGATTCTATAACGACATTAGTGATTTGTCCCCTATAACCTAGGGTTTATCGATATTAGCGCCTTTAAAAGACAAATGGACGCAATTGCCCCCTAAGTTATTGATGAATGTCACAACAACACCGCACATGTCCCAGGGATCTAATTTGTTAAAAAATAAAAGATATGTGGTCAGTTAGTGAAAATACTAAGGTTGAGGTATGTGATTGAAAATTATGGCCTACACTCCCCATAGGATTCTTTTTTCCCTTACATTAAAGGGCTGCCCCACTTTCCCATTTCCCCAAATGAATCTCTCTCTCTCTCACTCAAGAAACAAGTTTCCCCCATCTATGGACCTTTAAATCGCAACCACACACTCAACCCCATTCGCTAAATCAAACTCATCCTGACCATCCATCCACTCATAACCCTAATAGTACTACTCTCTTTTTTTTTTTTTTTTTTTTTTTGTGAAGTAAAAATACTATTCATGTATTCAATTGGCGATAGTGACTTGCATTTAGCCCTGTCCCAACACAGATGCTGCCATAAAACTCGGAGCTGTTCACACAATTGTATACCTTTTTTTTTTTACATATTTCTACATTAATCTAAATACTTTATTATAAAATTATATTTATAAATATAAAATCCACTTTATCCGTACATAAAAAAGAAACATTTTATTGTCAATTAAGGTCCTCAACAATATGATAGTGTGAGCTTAAATACAAAACAAATATAAATATAAAAAATTATTCGAAATCCGTCTCTAGATGCAATACAATTTCACGTGAATGTTCCAAAAATATTAAAAATAAATAAATTGTCAAGAGTATGCCTCTGCTCGGAAACATCAAATCTAAGTTATGTAACTCGGTCTTTATTAAAATTAAATCTATAACAAGCCCTTTTTTCAACTTCTATTAAAATTTGAAATTAAATCTATAAAAAAAGATAAGGGAGCAAATTAAAAATCTCATGAGGCCCGTGTCCTTTTAAGTGCTAAGAAAAATCTGGTCATATATATAGTTTATAATAAAAATAAAATAAAGCTAAGCACACACTACGGCCAAGCCCTTAACTTTTCCCATTTGTAGTTAATTTATTATTTATTTATTTTATTACGTCAAAGCATCTCTTGCTTTTCCACACACACTCTCTCTCTCTCTCACAGACAACTCACACCCAAAACATTAAAAAAATAAAATAATTATGAGTATTTTTAATTGTTCTTACTTTCTATCTTTACTCATTTTGACCGGAACTCTGCATCTCCCCTCCTCTCTATATAAACCTTTCCACCCCCTTCTCTCTCATCGTCCCCTTCTCTCTCTCTCTCTCCCCCCTACGTACGTACCACCTGCAACTGCGTTCCTTTCTCAGCTGCTATTTCAATGGCAGAAACTCAACAAAAACGCCTTAGAGAAGAATCCCATGTCTCAGAAAGTCTAGAGTTTGACGACTCAAACTCAAACTCAAAGCGCCAAAAGCCCTACACCAACATACTCTCTCTTCTTGACGAAGAAGAGGAAGAGGAACAGCCAAGCCAAGACTTGTCCGCCATATTCACAACCCTTCAGCAAGAACTCTCCTCTTCCCCCAGCTCCGACTCCGCCGCATATGACTTCGACTATACGTCGTTCACGGCGGCGGAGCAGGAGGGGACTCCCCACCAGCAACCCACCGCTGCCCCCTCCACATCCGCCGTGTGTGCTGATGAAGACGAGGGCGTAAAATCAGTTATGAGACATCTCCTTGAAGCCTCGGATGATGAGCTTGGGATCCCAAACACAGAGGATAATTGCAATGTGGTAATAAGCTCGGATGAAAACTTTCCGTTTGCTTTTGCTGCTGATGATGGGCTTTGGGAATTTGACGATGTTGCCGCTAATTACTATACTATGCTGCAGACGGAACTTTTTATGTAGTCTTTGTGCAGTAGGAAAAAGTAGGGGGTGTGAAAG